>NC_133769.1:257175483-257241772 GCF_003597395.2 Chelonoidis abingdonii
TGATAACTTACTGTTACACATTTAATTTCACAGCTGCTAGCTTTCTAGATCAAGTAGAGTTCAACATGGAGGAGCTTTGGTTCACTGAGGCCTAGATTTATGCCTAGTGACACCAACACTATTGATTGTTTAAAATTAAGTTCTACAGAACCTGCAACATTCCTTCATAATATGTACATATGGACTCTGGCCACAGATAAAAATCTGAAGCATACAATACAGCAGCGGTCCCCAACGCGGTGCCCGCAGGTGCCATGGCGCCTATGGGGGCATCTAAATGTGCCTGCGGCCTGGCCAGCAGTCGAGCATCCTCCGAAATGCCGCTGAATTGCGGCATTTCAGCGGTGGCATCATCGAGAGGCATCACTGCAGAAATTTGGCAGCGTTTCAGGGAATGCTCGACCATTGCCACGGTCCTCTGTCTGGCACCCACCAGACGAAAAGGTTGGGGACCACTGCAATACAGAAATAAGAATGAAGGTGAGCATGTGCGAACAAAACTAACCCTCAGTACTTGCAACTACTGCATATACTCATAGCTGAAAATGATCAACCCCAATTTGCATGTTTGAGGCACTAGGAATGCTGGAGCATGAAACTGAGGTAGCAAGTAGAGCGAGGCAGGGAACAGTTTTTCTGCATCAGGATGAACTGTGAACCTTCTGATGTCATTTGCAAAAAGCTCGAGACCCATTCCTACATACTCTGCTGGCCAGGACGCTCACTTGAAAAATGGGAGACCTACATTCCAGTCCCTGCTGCAATTAAAGTGGAACAGCTCCATCACGAGAAACTGAGACACCCATTCTAGAATAGCTAATAGTCTGGTGGTTAGGGCATTCACCTGAGATGTGGGCAAATGGTAGAGCAGGGACTTGAAGTTAGGTCTTTCACGTCTGAATCTTGGGCTGTTCTAGGTAGGGTCTCTCTCTCATCTTGACAAGGAATGCTGTTCTGGACCTGAGAAATCTCTAATCACCGAAGTTTAATCAAAAGTGATATGTTATCGTGAAGAATTTTGGTTTTGATGAATTGGCCTTTTTAACAAAGTTTGGTTGAAAAATTCCTGACCACCTCTAATTATTACTCCTAATGTCATGAAACTACAACCAAAGGACTGCACTTCTCAAGTTAGAGCATTCCTGAAATTACTGCCCATGCCATAATTATGGATGGTTCAGCACACTGGAGGCGATTCATAAATTTGATTTTGTACAGAATTTAGGGGCAGTGGAAATCAGCCTTAGCAAAATTAGACAAATTCTCATTTGACGTGTGACCAGAGTGTGCCAGATGCACTGTGACTAATAAACTGCATTTATTCTATCTTTTACAAAAATTCTGAATTGGTTAATTTGTATTCATTGTAGATGTATAATCTATGTATAGAATACATATAAAACAGTGCTATTTGTGCATTCATGACAAGCTTAAAAGTTTCTTGTGCAATTAGCACCTTGATTAAAAAAAACTCCAAATCTTTATTATTTTGTGTACTGAGGCCACTGACACCCTGCTCCAACTCCTCTCTCCTTACCCCCTTTACTAGTGTATGGAGCATGCACTTATCAAACAAACTGTGGCCTTGAAGTTTTAAGAAAGTGGATACAGCACCTGCACTCTCCCTACTCAAAGTACCAAACTCAAGGCAGGGAATGCACTGTTTACACTTCCAATTGAAGTCATTTTAATATTAGACATAACTGATGAAAAATGTCTCCATTTTTTACATTTTTTGGAAGAATTAAAAATGTAGACTGAGATAAATACATAAATTACTTTAAATGTACCGTATCTTCATTTGTAAAAATTCCATTTGTATGTTTTGGTCTTCAAAGAACATGAATCAATATACCTACCTGCTGTAGCACGGCAATGTCCATAACAGTGTTTCTGTTTGTTTAGTTTTATACTAGCCCCACGTGTACTCTTTTTCTTTGTCAATTAAGTCGCTTGATTTGTGGAACATTTCCTGTGTTCATTTCTAAAACATCTCAGTAGAGATGAGGAGAGACCACTGTAAATACTACCTAGTGAAGTAAGTGAATGACAAGTGCATGACTATGTTCTCATGTATAGGGGAAAAGCAGGCCCTATCCAAAGGACTTCACATTGTTAACAAAAAAAAAATCATCAGTAGTGGTAAGGTTGCACTAATATAAATGTGCAGTACATTATAACTAGAGTGAAGGGAATGATGGAAAAAACACATGCAAATTATCAAATTCAAAAGCAAATGTTGATTTGAATGTATTTGCCCTCTTCCATGTTTTCTTTTTGTGACTATTCAAAAGTTTAATTTCATTTTGTTGGGAAACTCTTGTCCGTGATGAGAGTTTGGCAGCACAGCCTGAAAAATTGTTGGACTCTGGCTTCATCTGATCATGAGGTTTGTTGCACAGCTGACAGCCTTTCACCAGAATGATTTATCTCTGGCTCTCCTACTTTGTCCTAGGTTTCCTGAGCTGGCTAGTCCCAGTGTCACTGATTTGACAGGTCATAGGTCATTACAGTAGATGGTTCTTGGCATTGATCTGGTCACAGAAGTAGTCTGGGAATCAGCAAAGGGATTGGAATAGAAGTAACAGGCTTTTGGCATACCTTTCTGTTGAGCAGGCAGGCTGCCACATTCTGCACAAGTTAGAGCCTCCACATTGCTGCTCCCTGCAAACCCAGATATGGTGCATAACAGTAATCCTGGCTGGAGGTGACAAATCCATGGGTAGATGTAGGATCCTCATCTGTGAGGAAGGGGTGAAGTTTCTTTGCATGCTGGTGATGGGAGACCCTGACCGGGTAGGCTAAATACTGAGTTGACAATAGTCTTGACGTTTCGTACTACTTTGATGAACAGTAGGAAATCTCCATGATGGAAGGGGAGGGCAGTGATGTAGTTATTTTTCAAAGCATTTCTGCCTCCCTGAAGTATCACTTGAATCTTGCCCAGGTTGATTTTAAGTTCTTCACCAGGCACTACTCTCCTTTGATCAGTATCCTGGTTATGTTGGAAAGAAATGACTGGCAACATTGTAGTGCTGCACCATCTACTCCAGCTGCATCACATAAAACAGGCCATCAGTATAGTGTAGTTGGCTGTGTTGACAGTTGCACAGAAATCAAGAAATATTAACAGAGATGTAGCTTCCATCCATTGCCATGGGGAGGTGATCTCTTAGCCCAACTAAGGTTTGTCTCATGTTGTGTCCCAGAATGAGGTCCACTGGCAAGGCATGGAGGATGCTGGCAGATGTCCCATGTTAACAGTTGTTTGTCACTATTTTGCAAATATTTAGCCTAGGAATGAAATGTTAGAGATGGATGAGATGTATTCTGCATCAAGTGTTGGCTTTTTGAGGATCAGGTGGATTGTTGCATTTTTCAGGGAGGTTGACCGGTTAATTTCTTTAAAGGAAACCTTGATTTTCCTTTAGCATTGGACATACTGTTTCCC
Organism: Chelonoidis abingdonii; assembly: GCF_003597395.2. Classification (NCBI taxonomy): domain Eukaryota; kingdom Metazoa; phylum Chordata; order Testudines; family Testudinidae; genus Chelonoidis; species Chelonoidis abingdonii. Next base: position 257,178,935 of record NC_133769.1, read on the forward strand.
AAGAGCTGTAAGACCTACAGATCTATTCTGCAGATGCTGGCTTGAGTATTCATCAGATCTCTCTTTTCATCATTTGTGGGGAGGCCAAATTCTGAGAGGTGTGGGGTGGTTAATGTGATGAGAACATGAGTAAGTTCAACAAGTTCCTCTTGTATGCAGTTGCTCTGTTCTGCAAAGTATCAGGTGAGCTCTTCATCTGGCCACTTGGTTCACCCACTGATGGGCCTTAACTGTAATTTGAGGGAGTTGCCACACATTAGAGTAGACTAGATCCTCCTCTGACCAAGAGAACTGAAAGGAATAATATACTCTCTCCACTGTATGCTAGCAGTCTGCAGGCTGCACTAGGCTCGCAGAGAAGCTGCTGCTTTTCAGCTGCGAGCAGTCACAGGTAGCATCGGCACGGATAAGAAACTAAGAAATTGGGGCAGAAAGTAGTGGTGTGATAGCATTCCTGTGCCCTGCCTTCCAATACTTCTTTCTGCTCACAGAGCCCCATGGCAGATGCTAACATTCTAGCAAGGTGCTCCACTTCTTCATGGATGTTCTGATCCAAACTTTGTAGATGCTTGGTTCTAGGTAAGTTCATGGAGGGTAGGTCCATCTCTGGCTATTAGCACAGATGGTCAGATTAAAGGAAACTGAAGATTTGACATCAGTCAGGGAAATCAGTCAGTCTTGATATCATATGATCCCAAAGAATAAATTTGTGTATGAAAAAAAGAACAAAAATTTAGAATTAAAAACTAATGTTGGAATACAAACAGGGTGTGCTGTATTTGAAATACTGAGATGTGATTGCTGAAGCTATCAGCAGCGGTTACTATTTTAAATGATTATTGCTATTAAAACATCAATCAAATAGCACAGTACCATCCAACTGCACAGTGTTAAGGAAGGTGAATGATGAAGTGCCAAGAGTAACAAAAATAACATTTTTTTTAAAGTAAGTAATGTACAGGCGGGAAGCTCCATTTACAGTGGCGAGCAAGGAAAAGTCAGGCGAGTTCAGGCGATGCAAACAGCAGAGAAGATACATTGGTGGGGCTTTATACAGACTGACCCAGGCTTCTTTTAAACACTGAATTATTATGGGGCGGGGGGGCATAAACAATGTAACTGACCCAAGTCTCCGTTAGCAGCTCAGGACCTGGCTGCAGACAAGGCGAGGCTGCCTTGGGCATAAGAGCGCAGCCCGGGGAAGCGGGTGCTGAGATCTCCCGTCCTCCAAGGGTGGGGGGTGGAGAGCCGCTCTCCCCCTCCACTTTGTGCAGCCGCTGCAGGCAGCTCACCCCGCCCCGGTAACTGTTCCCCGCCTCTGCCGCCGTGTGGCGGCGCATCAACCCCGGCTCCTACCCCCGGCCCTGACGGCTCCGCTCTTTCCCCTGGCGCCAGCTGGTTGCGCGCGGCCAGCAGGGGGCGCGCTGCCCCCTACTCCTCCACTACGGGCCGGGGCGTTAGCAAGCGTCACGGAGCTGGCGCCGTCAGTCAGCGCATGCTCAGCGCCGCTACGGCGGCCAACTGCCCGGCGGCTTAGGGCGGCGGCGCGGGCGGGGCGGCGGCCCTCGAGCGGCCTCCGTGGAGCGTCTGAAGCCGACGCTACCTGCGCTGGGGGGCGAGTCCCGCGGGGGTTGTGGGGGGGTCTCCTTGGGGAGGGTCTCTGTAATAACCCCCTGATATACCAGCCTCGGCGGTGGGTGGGATGACCAGACAGCAAGTGTGAAACACTGGGACAGGGACAGGGGCAGGGTTGGGGGGGGGGTAATAGGAGCCTTTAGAAGAAAAAGACCCCAAAATTGGGACTGTCCCTGTGAAATCAGGACATCTGCTCACCCAATCTGTGGGGCATGAGGAGGGGTCCTGCCCCCACCCTGTAGCATTGGGCAAGCTCCTTAGTGCCCCCTGTGGATCTCAGCATTGCACCCAGCAGGAGCGGCCTCCCTCTCTTGCTGCTGAGCATTAGTTACTTCAGAAAGCCCTACGTCAGGATTCTTTCTATGGGGGCCATTTACATTAAGGGAATTAATCCTGTGGAGGTTTTGTGTGACCCTCCTTTTAGGTGTTTGTCACGTGTTGCGTCTCACCTTCAGGCTTTGGCGGGATTGAGTGATGTGGCATTGGAAACGTGCACCCCCTTGTGTTCTTTCCCTCTTCGGAGGCACCCAGTTAAAATAATGACGTGTGAGGGAGTGTGTGGAGCACCAGAATCTGCTCACCACTTTGGGCAATGAGTGAGCCCTAATGTCTGTGGGACATGAGGCGTATCCTATATTAGTCTGTTTTAGGGTATTCTGTAGCACCCATCATCACGTTACCTAAGGACTTACTAAATAAATATTCAAACCTATGTGACAATAAAATGGGAAGTGACTGCTAGTTGGTTGATTTGTGACACAACAACATAAGTGGGTTTTGGGGTGGGATTTGAAGGAAGATCAGGTTAGACAGGTCATTTCATGCATTAGGACAATGTTGAAGAAAGTGGAATATATGTGGTGGCTGGGTGAGAGGTGGAAAGTGGTAGGAAGAACATGGATAAGGATGAGAGAGTAGAATAATGAAGGGCCTAGAAGATTAGAACAGGAAGAATTTGATATTAGGGATAAAGCCCTGTAATTTAATATCTGTGGATGCAAATCGGTATCCACGGAGCTGCAGAGCTCTATCGGGAATCACAGCAGTGAAAACAGCAGCCTGGTGGGCCGCTGCTCCCAGGAACCAGTGCCCTGCGCTGGCAGCTCCTCTAGCATTGCTATATCACCCCAACCCCGCCCACCAGGCTCTCCGGCAACTGTCCCTGATTGTGCTAGTGCAGTGTTTCTAAAACTGGGGTCACCGCTTGTGTAGGGAAAGCCCTAGGTGGGACGGACCAGTTGGTTTACCTGCCCCATCCACAGGTCTGGCTGAGTGCGGCTCCCACTGGCCGCGGTTCACTGCTCCAGGCCAAAGGGAGCGCTGGAAGTGGCATGGGCCGAGGGACTTTCTGGCCACCGCTTCCAGCAGCCCCCATTGGCCTGCAGTGGTGAACCGCAGCCAGTGGGAGCCGCAGTCAGCCAATATGGGCTGGGGACAGTATGGCCATGCTGGAGGAGCTGCCAGCGCAGGGTGCTGGCTCCTAAGAGTGGTGTCCCACCAGGCTGCTGCTTTTGCCTCCACGGTTCCCAGTAGAGCCCTGCAGTTCTGTGGATGCCAATTTATATCAGCTGATATTTGCATACTTGAATATAAATTTTGTATCCACACAGGGCTCTAATTATGGAATAGGTGGGATGGAAGGATTGAAAGAGATGGACAATGTGGGCTAGAGTAATGGGCAGTAATAGATGATTCTAGAAGGTGCAGTTTGTACTGGTTGAGGGTGAGGTGGAAAGAAATGGTTGTCTGGCCGGAGAGGAGGAAATTGCAGTAATCAAGAGACGAGATCTGGTTATCTGGACAGAAAGAAAGGTCAGATATTAGAAATGATGTGTAAGAAACTGACAATTTGGAGAGAACCTGGGAGCAAGAGAGCAGAAAGAGTTGAAAATGTCTGTGAAGTTAAAAGTCTAATTGATGGAAAGGATTGTGATGTTATCAATAGTTGACAATAAAGAGGCCGTGAAGAGGATTGCTGTTGAGCTAGGGCCATATTATAGAAGTGAGGAGAGCTGTTAGTGATCCCTGTATTAAGAATGCTTAACGCTTTCCATTCTTGGGATCTTTTCTTTGAGGAGCTCATACATCTTTATTGTTTGCCAAAAGCCTTTGATATTTGACCGAGAGAATACCTTCAGGCTACCCATTTACCTTTTTTTTTGTCCCATGAAATTCAGTTCAGCTTTTGCCAAGATATGAACTATTAAAAATTGACATATCCCTTCTCTCACTTGCATGCCCCAGGAAAAACATTGGCAGTGTCCCCAAGTAATTGAACACACGTACATTCTAAGTCCAAGATAATACCAAAGCAGCAATAGCAAGCTGTACTAGCTGGGAGCAGCCAGAGTGGATGGGGCAGGTGGAGAGGAGGGCACTCCAGACTAAAGACAAATGGATGGCCCCAGTGGCCCATTCTGCCTGCTTGGAGCATCAGGCTGGGTTTCTCCAACCCATAAATCCACCTGGATCCATCTCCCCAGTCTCCTGGTGATGTAGTTCTGTAGCTCAGGTAGTACCAATCCATGCTGCAACATTGAAGGTTCAGAGTTCAACCTCTGTTGAAGATGCCTGTTGGAAAGGGGGGAAATGTTACAGTTGCACATAATATAATTTGTGTTTTACTTTTTTTCCTTAAAAATAACACACGGAGTTGCATGCAAAAATTACCTTAAAAGAATATTATTGAAGTTGGGAAATGCTAGATTTACTGTTGTCTGTGAAACCTCAGTTCTGCCCCTTTTGATTAAGTTCAATATTCTGTCACAGGTATTTTTAGTAAAAGTCAAGGACAGGTTGTGGGCAATAAACAAAAATTCATGGAAGCTTGTTCCTGACTTTTACTGAAAATACCCTGGGGCAGGGCAGGGGTAGACAAACAGAGCACTGCTAGGGCTTGCAGCTGCTCCAGCCCCAGAGGGGCTGACCCAGCCCCAGCCACTGCCCCAGTGGGATGGGGGCTGCTTCTCTGACAGCCCCAGAGCTAGCAGCTGCTTCAGCCCTGCCCCAGTAGTCCCGGAAAGTAACGGAATCTGTGACCTCTGTAGCAGAATTGTATCTGTAGTTATGATACAGTCTTTGATTACACGATCACGTACTATTTTTTTTCCACGAGAGCACAGACTGGATGCACAGTAGGGCAGAATGAGGGTTGCAGGAGCCACCTTAAATCTGGCCTCTCTTACATTCAAGTGCTTGAATTTGCAACCTAATGATACTTTAATGTAAGTTTTTTAAAGTGTATAATTACAGATTGATGGCAAGACATAAAGTAGGAAATATTGGAGTGACAGGCTGAAATGTAGGACTGGATGGAGCTGTTTCTATGGCTACCTAATCTACTTACGCCTATTTGCTTGAATGGTCCTTATCACTGAGGTATTTGAGGGTCTCAAGTTTTGAAAAATAGAAATAATACTAGCAATCTTTCATTTTTAGCTTATGGGGAAATAGCTTGATTAGTTTATAGTTTGTTTTTTTGTTTGCCCACTTTTGTATTCACCCACGAAAGCTCATGCTCCAAAACGTCTTTTAGTCTATAAGGTGCCACAGGACTCTTTGCTGCTTTTACAGATCCAGACTAATACGGCTACCCCTCTGATACTTTTTTGGTTTGTTTGCTTATGTTTGTGTAAGGTTTCACCTACATTTTTGTTTAGGAAAAATCATGCTCTGCTCAAAGCAAACGTCTTTTAACAGCAATTCCTTAGTAAAGGCACTATAAACAGTAAACAAATACATTGTAATATACATTATAATGGAATTAAAAATAGTAGGGACTTTTTTTCTGTTTTCTCTTAGGATTGTCTTTCAGGTTCATTACAGACCAAATGTAAAAAAGGAAACTCCTTAACATACACAGGTAATACAACAAAAAGGTTGTTTTGGATATCTTTGTTAAAAGGGACATCAATTCAAATTCACTATTATTTAAATTTATCTTAAGAATTCCTGTGCTTGAGGAGAGTAGTTTTATATTCTCTCCAAGTGTATTTTAAGTAGGAAGACATTGGTTTGTGAAACTCAGGCACATGTGTATGGATTCTACAGGAGTACTCTAGGAAGTCTCCTTGCATTACAGATGCAGGTAGGTTGGCAGGAGAGACATAAGCATTAGCAATTCATCTTCCCTGTGAGAAGGAGGGCTGCTGGTAAGGAAGATATGAGTAAAAAAGAGTATTGCTCCCACAGTGTCTAAAAAGAAAGCTCCACTAGCTGGGCATTAAAGTGAAAACTAGTACCAATAACCTTTTGGGGGAAGGAGAAGGTGACTGTAATGACCCAGTACTGGAATAAAATCTTAGGCTGTGTCTACACTGCCACTTTCAGTGCTTAAACTTTTGTCATTCAGAGGTGTGAAAAAACACCCCCTTGAGTGACAAAAGTTTTAGCGCTGGAAAGCTCCAGCACTACACCGCTTGTGTAAAGCTACACCTCTTGTTTGAGGTGGTGGTGTTTTTTTTTTATCACCGGGAGAGTTCTCCCCTGGCGATAAAGTGTGACTGCGCTGCCCACATCACAGTGCTGCTGCAGCTGCGCTGTAACATTGCTAGTGGAGATGTAACCTTACTTTCATCCATAGAATGAAAGTCAGCTACATACACACCCCATTCATGGTATGTAGGGTTCTAGTATATGTATGACAATCTTATTATATATGTTTGAGAAGGTGAGGATTGGGTATTATTGGGATGTGGCAGAAAGAAGCATTTGGTTATCATTGGCACATATATGAACTGGCTGCCATCAGTTGGATTGTGTGGGATGGAGTAAGTGTCTTGTTGAGAGGGGGTTGGTTTGTGGGAAATTCTTTGAGGTGGGTGGTATTGGGTAGCTCCCTATGTGGCAATATGTTGCTTTTAAAGCCTTGTACACAGGGCTGTCCTTAGCTGCCCAGAGTGCCCGGTGGTCAAGGAGCCTCCGTGCGGCAGCTTCCCCACATGGGTGCAGGAGGGACTGCAGGAGTTAGGAGCTGGGTTACAATGGGGCACCCACAGGGACAGGGGCAATGAGGGGACACCCATGGGGGCCGGGGTGCCAAAATGCAAATTCCTCTAGGGCACCAGTTTCCCTGAGGTTGGCCTTGCATGTACAGTACATGCAGGTGCCTAGGATTGCTGACTGGAGGGAAACAGTTAAACATTGCATGACGCAAATTATAAAAAATAAAATTAAAACAGGAAACTTAAAATCTTTTTTAAAGTTTTAGGTTATATAATTTAAGACATTTATATACATTCACTTTTTAAATGTACAGATATTAACTTAATGGTTACCATGCAGGTGGGGTTCCAGAAAAACGCATGTAGCCATGCTAATGCTCATGAAAAGCAAGTAACAGGCTATGGCCATGGCTACACTGGCGTTTTACAGCGCTGCAGCTTTCTCGCTCAGGGGTGTGAAAAAAACACCCCCCTGAGAGCTGCAAGATACAGCACTATAAAGCATCAGTGTAAACAGTGCCGCAGCGCTGGGAGCGTGGCTCCCAGCGCTGCAAGCTAAACCCCATGAGGATGTGGAATATGTGCAGTGCTGGGACTACACTCACACTTCGGCAGCACTTTGAAGTTTCGAGTGTAGCCATACCCTTAGTTGTTCAAACTTCAAATTTGCACAGCAATTAGCATTTGAATGCAAATTGTAAAACTTCAGGAAGACAGATGTGACTTGAAAACAAAGTTGAGGTTTCTAAAACGTTTTTAGTAACAGAACTAAGCTTTTAAAAAGATTCTCAAAATGTAATAAGTTGAATGTTCTTTAAAATTGACTTAATGGTTTTAGAAACAAGGTGGATGAGGTAATATTCTTTTATTGGAACAACTTTTGTTGGTAAGAGAGACAAGCTTTTGAGCTTACATAGAACTTTTCTTCAGGTTTAGTTTTGTTAGGACTTGTTTAGGACTTAATTTTTTTAGTCATCTATAAAACTTTTCAGTTTTAAATTGTTATTAAAATCAAATTTAGCTGGTATTTTGTATTTCTCTAATTTGAATTCCTAACTTGTCAGAGCTTGTTCTAATATGTTATGATTCTGGGTTTTGTTCTCTTAAGCAATAACCCTTAACAGTGTGCAAAATACATTAATGAAATCATTCTGGATTTTTTTTAATGTGTGTTTTTCAACTGCAAAATGAAATATTTAATATTTGAATTATTTTATAGGTAACTTGGACAGTTCATCAGATAATACAATTATACCTCTGTCCATACATTTTTCACAATCAAGAAGTACCCACAATGGAAGAAAGCACTATAGCAAACCTCTTAGTGACTTGTTCAAGAGTTTCAAAAACTTGGATTGGTAAGAGCTGAACCCTCATTTGTCCTTAGACCCCTTTTTCTTCCTCCCATCCTCCCCTTACCCCAAAATCCAAACAAATAATGTTAACTCTTAATATATTATGTAAGATTTCCAGACAGCGTAGCTTTCACAGTTTTTGTATACTCATACTTTCGTGGTCAGTAAGGATCAGTTTCTGTCTGACTAATGTAATGTGAATAAGTCTGTCAAGCGATTAAAAAAATTAATCGTGGTGTTAATAATAGGAGTGCTTGTGGCACCTTGGAGACTAACAAATTTATTTGAACATAAGCTTTCATGGGCTAGAGCCCATTTCATCGGATTCATAGACTGGAACATATAGCAAGAAGATATTTATACATACAGAGAACATGAAAAGGTAGAAGTAGCCATACCAACTGTAAGAGGCCGATCAATTATAGACTCATAGACTTTAAGGTCAGAAGGGACCATTATGATCATCTAGTCTGACCTCCTGCACAATGCAGGCCACAGAATCTCACCCGCCCACTCCCATAACAAACCCCTAACCTAGGTCTGAGTTATTGAAGTCCTCAGATTGTGGTTTAAAGACCTCAAGCTGCAGAGAATCCTCTAGAAAATGACCCATGCCCCATGATGCAGAGGAAGGTGAAAAACCTCTGCCAATCTGCCCTGGAGGAAAATTCCTTCCCGATCCCAAATATGGCGATCAGTTAAACCCTGAGCATGTGGGCAAGACTCACCAGCCAGCACCCAGGAAAGAATTCTCTGTAGTAACTCAGATCCCATCCCATCACAGAGCATTGGGCATACTTACCTGCTGATAATCAAAGAAACCAGTTGCCAAATTAAATGAGCCAAAATTAGGCGATCCTAACATATCATTCCCTCCATAACTTATCAAGCTTACTCTTAAAGCCAGATATGTCTTTTGCGCCACTCCCCTTGGAAACCTATTCCAGAACTTCACTCCTCTAATGATTAGAGACCTTGTCTAAATTTCAAGTCTAAACTTCCTAGTGTCCAGTTAATATTCTTTTGTTCTGTGTGTCCACATTTGTACTAAGCTTAAATAATCCTCTCCCTCCCTAATATTTATCCCTCTGAATATATTATGAAGAGCAATCATATCTCCCTCAGCCTCTTTTGGTTAGGCTAAACGCCAAGCTCTTTGAGTCTCCTTCATAAGATAGGTTTTCCATTCCTCGGTATCACCTAGTACCCTTCTCTGTACCGTTTCCAGTTTGATATTCATCCTTCTTAAACTGGGAGACCAAGAATGCACCACAGTATTCCAGATGAGGTCTCACCAGTGCCTTGTATAACGGTACTAACACTCCTATCTTTGCTGGAAATACTCTTCTGATGCATCCTAAAACGGCACTAGCTTTTTAACGGCCATATCACATTGGCAGCTCATAGTCATCCTGGATCTACAAATACTCCGAGGTCCTCTCTCCTCCTCATGCTTCCCAACTATGTGTCCCTAGTTTATAACTAAAATTCTTATTATTAATCCCTAAATGCATGACCTTGTACTTTCACTATTAAATTCATCCTTACTCCAGTTTAGAGTTGTCATCCAGATCTCCTATATGATACCGGTCCTTCTCTGGTTAGCATACCTCCCAATTGTGTCATCTTGCAGACATATTTCCACTTTTTGTGGCCAAGGTCAGTAATAACTGCAATAAAAAAAATTAAATAAGAATTGGTCCCAAACCGATCCCTGAGGATTCCACTAGTAACCTCCTTCCAGCCTGACAGTTCACTTTCAGTACAACTGCTGTTGTAGTCTCCCCTTAACCAGTTCCTTGTCCACCTTTCAGTTTTCATATTGATCCCCATCTTTTCCAATTTAACTAATAATCCCGATGTGGAATTGTACAAATGCCTTCTGAAATCGAGGTAAATTCCACTGCGTTTCATGAGCTATCATCAGCAGGAGAAAAACTTTTGAAGTGATAATCAGATGACCTATAGAAGGTGTGAGGATACTTAACATCGGGAAATATATTCAGTTAGTGAAATGGCCCAACCATTTCCAGTCTCTGTTAAACCTAAGTTAATTGTATCTAATTTACAATGAATTCAAGTTCAGCAGTCTCTTTTTGGAGTCTATTTTGAAGTTTTGTTGTAAAATTGCCACCTTTAAGTCTGTCACTGAGTTGTTAGAGAGTTGAAGTGTTCTCCCACTGGTTTTGAATGTTATGATTCCGATGAGTCAGATTTGTGTCCTTTTATTGTTTTGCATAGAGACTATCCGGTTTGGCCAATGTATATGGCAGAGGGGCATTGCTGGCACATGATGGCATATATCACGTTGGTAGATATGCAGTGAATGACGCCCTGATGGCGTGGCTGGTGTGATTAGGTCCTATAAAAATATAGTAGAATAACATTAAAAAAAATATTTTTGGATGTTTTCTACATGTTCAAATATATTGATTTCAGTTACAAAAACAAGAATACAAAAATACAGTGCTTACTTTATATTTATTTTTATTACAAATATTAGCACTGTACAATTTTCAATAAAAAAAGTATTTTTCAATTCACCTAATTACAGGTACTGTAGTACAGTCTCTGTCATGAAGTTGAACTTACAAATGTAGAATTATATACAAAATATAACTGCATTCAAAAGTTAAACAATGTAAAACTTTAGAGCCTACAAGTCCACTCAGTCCTACTTCAGCCAATCACTCAGACAAACAAGGTTGGTTACAATTTGTAGGAGATAATGCTGCCAGCTTCTTGTTAACAATGTCACCTGAAAGTGAGAACAGGCATTCGCATGGCACGGTTGTAGCTGGCATCACACGATATTTACGTGCCAGATACACTGCAGATTCATATGTCCCTCGATGCTTCAACCACCATTCCAGAGAACATGCATCCTTGCTGATGATGTGTTCTGCTCATAACAATCTAAAGCAGTAAAGAGCAGCAGAGGATCTGTGGGCACCTTATAGACTAACAGACGTTTTGGAGCATGAGCTTTCCGTCGTGAATACCCACTTTGTCAGATGCATGTGTCAGTAGATGATGTGAATTCCAGGGGCAGGTATATATACTAGCAAGCAAGAGATAACGAGTAGTTCAATCAGGGAGGATGAGGCCCTGTTCTAGTAGCTGAAGTGTTGAAAACCAAGAGAGAAGAAACTGGTCTTAGTGAAGCAAGCCATTCACAGTCTTGTTCAATCCTCGCGCCCCTGGACCAGAAGTTTACTCTATCTACTACAAAAGATCCACAAACCGAAAATCCCGCGACGCCCATCATCTCGGGCCATTGGCACTCTCAACTGAAGGACTGTCTAGATAGTGAATTCTCTAACTCAGACCCTATGCCACCAGCACCCAGCTATCTCTCCGTGACACCATGATTCCTCTGAGGAACTTGCAAGCAGTTGGTCACGCCCAGAAAATACCATCCTCGCCATGGATGTAGAGGCTCTCTCAGAAACATCCCCACACCACAGATGGAAATACAAGCCTCGTCATGGAACAGTATCTCTGATGATCACAGCACTAACTGGCTGGCTTGAGCTCTGTGCTAGATCTCTCTATACTTGTGCTAGTACACTATTTTGCATCTCTGTGCATATATACTGGAGATCAGTGGGCCCGCTAATGGGCATCCCCGCATGTGCCCCACAAATGCCATTAATTTTTTATGGCCTTTGACCTGGAAGCAAGCTTCGCTCTAGCTGTCATGCCCTCACGCCACCTTCTTACCTACGCTACATTGATGACAATCTCATCATCTGGACCATGGAAAGGAGACTCTGGAAAAATTCCCCACGATTTCAACAGCTCTACCCCACCAGTCAACTCAGCGCTGGACCAATTACACGGGAGGCTCCACTTTCCTAGACCACACGGTGCACAATAAGTGAGGTAATTACACCACCCTATTCGAAAAACCTACCGACCGCTGTGCCTGACTTCATAGCCTCAGGTTCCATCCGGGCCACACACCAATCCAGTCGTTGTCTACAGCCAGCACTGAGGTACAACCCATTGCTCTAACCCCTCAGACAGAGACGCAACACCTACAAAATCTCCACCAAGCCTTCCCCAAACTACACCTACCGCAAGAGAAATAAGGAACAGATCAAGAGGAGCCAGAACGTACCAGAAAGCCGCCTACTGCAAGAAAACCAGAAACGAACCGAACAGGACATCCACTGGCCATCAATAGCAGCCCCCAGCTAATACCTCGTCCACACGCATCTCAGGGATTACACCCATCCTGGACAATGATCCCACACTTTCCGGGCGGCCGCCGGAGGCCGTTGGGGTGGCAGGCCTATCTCGCCCACAGACAACCTGCCAACCTGAAACGTATTCTCACCAGCAACTGCACACAGCAACTGCACAGCCGTACCATATTAACTCCAGCTCAGGAACAATCCATTCCACAACCTCGTGCCAACTCTGCCACATATCTACACCAGCGACAACCATCACAGGACTAACCAGATCCAGCCACACCATCACCGTTCATTCACCTGCACATCCAGCAATGTAATATATGCCATCACTATGCCAGAATGCCCTCTGCTATGTATCGGCAAACTGGACAGTCTCTACGGAAAAGATAAATGGACACAGATCAGATATTAGGAATGGCAATATACAAAACCTGTAGGAGAGCACTTCAGCCTCCCTGGCCATCCTGCAGCGAAAAAACTTCAGGACCAGACTCAAAGAGAAACTGCTGAGCTTCAGTTCATCTGCAAAATTTGACACCATCAGCTCAGGATTGAACAAAGACTGTGAAGGCTTGCCATCTACAGAACCAGTTTCTTCTCTCTGGTTTTCACACTCAGCTCTAGAACAGGGCCTATCCTCCCTGATTGAACTAACCTCGTTATCTGTAGCTTGCTTGCTAGCATATATATACCTGCCCCTGGAAATTTCCACTACATGCATCTGACAAAGTGGGTATTCACCGACGAAAGCTCATGCTCCAAAACGTCTGTTAGTCTATAAGGTGCCACAGGATCCTCTGCTGCTTTTACGGATCCAGACTAACATGGCTACCCCTCTGAATCTAAAGCAGTGCGGACCGACACATGTTCATTTTCATCATCTGAGTCAGATTCCACCATTAGAAGGTTGATTTTTTTGGTGGCTTGGGTTCCGTAGTTTCCGCATCTGAGTGTTGCTCGTTTAAGACTTCTGAAAGCATGCTCACACCTTGTCCCTCTCAGATTTTTGGATGGCATTTCAGATTCTTAAACCTTGGGTCTAGTGCCATAGCTATTTTTAAAAATCTCACATTGGTACCTTCTTTGCATTTTGTCAAATCTGCAGTTAAAGTGTTCTTAAAATGAACATGTGCTGGGTCATCATCCAAGACTGCTATAAGATGAAATATATGGCAGAATGTGGATAAAAAAGAGCCAAAGGCATACATTTCTCCCCCAAGGAGTTCAGTCACAAATGTAATTAGCGCATTTTTTTTTTAATGAGCATCGTCAGCATGTTCTCTGGATGGTGGCCGAAGCGTGAAGGAGAATACAAATGTTTAGCATATCTGGCACATAAATACCTTACAACACCAGCTACAAAAGTGCCATGCGAATGCCTGTTCTTACTTTCAGGTGACATTGTAAATAAGGAGTAGGCAGCAGTATTTCCCATAAATGTAAACAAACTTGTTTGTTTTTGGCGATTGTCTGAACAAGAAGTAGGACTGAGCAGACTTGAAGGCTCTAAAGTTTTACATTGTTTTATTTCTGAGAGCAGTTATGCAACAAAAAAAAATCTACATTTGTAAGTTACACTTTCACGATAAAGAGATTGCACTACAGCACTTATATGATGTGAATTGAAAAATATTATTTCTTTTGTTTATCATTTTTACAGGGCAAATATTTGTAATAAAAAATAATAGAAAGTGAACACTATACACTTTGTAGTCTGTTGTAATGTAAATCAATATATTTGAAAATGTAGAAAAACATCCAAAAATATTTAATAAATTTCAATTGGTATTCTATTGTTTAGCAATGTAATTCATCACGATTAAATTTTTTAAGCGCAATTAAATTTTGAGTTAATTGCAATTAATTGACAGCCTAAATGTGAACACTGATTTTGGGTAGGTGAGTTCATCCACTTACTTGAGATAACTATATATGTAGGGCTCAGCTAGTGGGATGCAGGGTTTAAGATATATCGGGTACTAAACAAGTGAGGAGAAAAGAAAACAGCCAGAGTTGACAAGATAGTCTTAAATCTATTTAGAGAGATACTCTTAATGCCCCAATGCACCAAGCTGAAAGAGAACATATGTCACACCTTTTTTCTTCTTCTCTGGATATCCTGTTTGCAAGAAAAAAAAAGTTGTGCTTTGATCTGTTATAAAAGTGGTTTAGTTGTTGCATGCATATAAGGATTTATTTATGAAAATTAGATCATTTACTTGTTCTACGGGTTTTGCTAAGTCATCAATTTAATTGTTTGACTGTAGTTAATATCTTATTTTATAAGTGTTTTCATTTTGAAGGGATCTCAAAGTGCTTTTCAAATTGCTTAGTGTTGTATCTTTGCATTCAGTCAAATATAAATATGCCGGAATGAGAAACAGCTATATTATTATGCAAATCTTTACATTACATACATAACATTTTAGAATGGCACTGAATAATTTCAGATTCATGTCATCCATTTGTATTTTTTAGCTTTGATGATGAGCTGGATTCGCTCTATGATTCAAGTCAACTAGAACTAGAGGAAGAGGTCATGAATGTCTCTGCAACTGATGCAATTCCAAATACAGTCACGTACACATATACAGAAACAGGTAATCAGAAAAATATTAAATTTACCTTCAATTTATCACATAATTTTTGACTTATTTGTGTGAAAAATAAAACCTTTATTCATGTTTCAACTGAATCTTTTTCATAATTCAATTAATAAAATTAATTGAGTAAACTATATTTTAGTTTTGAGATGTAATGTTTTAGTTGCGCTTGTCATAATTGTATTTTATATATATATATATAAGACAAATTCTTTTCTAAAAGATTGGCCTTTTAAAGTCTCCAGCAATGCAGTTCTGATTATTGTACATTATGGATTAAGAAATAGAGAAAAAGAAAAATCCAGCCGTTATTAACACAGTATTTTCAGTTTATAAAATGAAACATTTTCAATGTTAAGACTAAGTGGTCTGATTAAATAACACTGTTCCAAGATATTATTTGACTTCTGCATAAAAACATCTCTCATCATGTTCCTTCATGTTCTCCCACCATCACCAAAAGAACCAGTCAAAACACTGAGAAATAGTTACTGCTTAATAGCTATATTGTGGCTTCAGTCTGCGCACAGATCTTCTAGTGATGTCTGTTGAACTTTGGTGTATAGGTTGAGGATATAATTTATGTATAAAATTGTACTGATCAGAAAACTAATAATAGGCCAAAATGAATCACAGGAAATAGATGATAAAGGCTTTGAACAAATACTCATAGTATCTCAGGAGATACTCAGACTAACTTTTCGCTTTAGTACTTGATATCCTGCTGTTTAATGTGTTTCTACTTTTATGTAATAATAACTGGCCATCTAATTTTATTAATCTAAACTGCAAGAATAATTTTTATAAAATGTGTTCTTTTCATTTCTTAGATGTCACCCTACCATCCAATTTGGCTGCAAACACAGTAACATTTAGTGACCATGATATCAGTAGTGGTCTGGTTAGGAAGATTGTGAGCAAGCCTGAAACTCGGATATTGAGTGATCAAAGATTAATACCATCTCACATCAACCAGATTTATGATGAGCTATATGTCATACATCAGAAACTGCAGGTAGGAACTGGAAATGACTTTAGAATATTTAGAGTATTTTTGTTTTTAAAGCTGCTCTTATCATTCTGCAGCATAATGTAAGCTGCTGTATTGCAAGAGGCTTTAACAACTTGTCTAATGAGGCAATGTTTTCTTGTGGATAGAGGAGGGGGCTTGAAATCTTCAGATAAAAGGCAATGTATTACAGTAACTAGTATTAACCAAATAAGTGCCTAAAGTCAAGCTTCTAAACAAGAGGTTGGCAACCTTTCAGAAGTAGTGTACCAAGTCTTTGTTTATTCACTCTAATTTAAGGTTTCGCATGCCAGTAATACATTTTAACTTTTTTAGAAGGCCTCTTTCTATAAGTCTGTAATATATAACTAAACTGTTGTTGTATGTAAAGTAAATAATGTTTTTAAAATGTTTAAGAAGCGTCATTTAAAATTAAATTAAAATGTAGAGGCCCCCCCTACCTCATACTGGTGGCCAGGACCCAGGCAGTGTGAGTGCCACTGAAAATCAGCTCACGTGCTGCCTTGGGCATGCGTGCCATAGGTTGCCTACCTCTGTTCTAAATCCTGGTTACCTAAGTAGAAGTGGCCTGATTTTCAGAGGCTTAACAACCCCATCCCAGATGGGAATCAGTTGGATCACTGTGTTGAGGTGCTAAAAGTAGTCTGTTTTCAGCATTTTGTCCCAGTACACCAAAGTGGTGCTTATACTCAGTGAACCATACATGCAATCTATTATATAGATTTCCATAAAACTGAAAGAATTCCTGACAAAATGACTGTATTTCAATATGTTATAATAATTTCATTTTTATAACTTTTTAAAATTCTCCATTTTTTCTGACACAGCAAGAAAATTCAGCACAGCAGGAGTATGCTCTACAACTTCAGAAACGAGAACATTTTTTAGCTGAAAGAGAAGCATTGCTTTTCAAACATGAAGCTGCTTTGACTAAGATAAGAGGTGTGGAAGAGGAAGTTCATGCAAAATTTCAAATTATAAAGGAGGTACAGTAATTTGTATTAGAATTATTTTCTCGGGCAAGCGTCGTTATCTGGGGCAAACCATTTCTCTTATTTCTTCAGTCCCTCAATTTCGTCACCTGGACGTCACAGTGGAGATAATTCTCATTTTTGTAAAGAGCTTTGAGCTCCTCAGATGAAAGGTTGATATATAAGGGAAAAATAATATTGCTATGTATTTTGGTTATTAGTAGTTGCTTTCTCGGAAAGATGAGTTTAACAGTCTGGTTCAGGGGTTGCCTTTTGCTGTTATAATTTGGAGAACAATATTATCCATTTCTAAAAGAATAATTAAATGTAACCACGTGTCTGACTTTTGTTCTGCATATTAGAAAGAATGGTTGGAGATAATTTTTCTAAAATTTTGTGATATGTTAGGAAATAGTTGGTCGGAACATTTTCAACTAAATGAAATTTTGTTACTATGTTGTTTCATCTAAGCCGAAATATTTTGTGGCGCTATATTGATTTCAATGAAAACTTTGTCATAGGGATGGGGGTCTGGGGTGAGGGGAGAAGGAGGCACACACACTCTGTGGCCTGAGTTAAAGGTAGCAAGATAATATATCTTCAGCCATTTGAGACGTGTATTAATGAATCATGAAACAACAGTCTGGAGTGTTTTAATGCTATTTAATTTTAAAATATGACATTTAAAATTCATTTCCAGCAATAATTTTTAGTATGACTTCTTTTGTTTATAATGATATGCAATATATCTTTTTCCTATAAAAATAATTTTGCAGTGTAAGGATGAGAGAAAATAGTAAGGAAAAATAATCTATGTGGTTTAAACTAATTTTTTAAATACACCTCTGCCTCGGTATAAAGCTGTCCTTGGGAGCCAAAAAATCTTACCCATGTTATAGGTGAAACCGTGTTATATTGAACTTGCTTTCCACCGGAGTGTGCAGCCCTGCCCCCCCGGAGCACTGCTTTACTGCATTGTATCCAAATTCTTGTTATATGGGTGGCGTTATATCGAAGTAGCGGTGTACTTTCCTAAGATTCCTGGACTCCTAAACTTTTTCCTGTCCCCTGAACCCAGATATACTTTCAGCAGCAGTTTAATAAGCTCTTGATCTATCTTTTGAAATAATTTTTTTTAAAAAAAGCAGCAAAACTCTGAAATTCAGCATTTCCACTGCTCTTTTGACTGCTTCTAAAGTGCTGTAGAGCCAAGGAGGAGGAAATATTTTTAAGGATTTAGCATTTCCCTTTTGAAGTCTGGTTTCCTGAGACATTCTGGCAGCCATGTCACAAAACTAAAAGCTCCTAGTAAATTTTCTTAGTATAAGTTATATGGTCCAGCCAACCTGTAAAACACAGTAGCTTGGAGAAGTTCATGATTTTCTTTGAAGTTCTATGGTTCCCTGCCAGCATGGCTACTCTACTTAACAGTGTCTTGCAGGCAACTGGCTCCTTTTCAGTTAAGAAGGTGAGTTATGTTTTCTGAGACTAGCTCTCTTCTGTTATGATCAGTTGGAATTCTTTTTTTTTATACTGTCTCCAGGGTTGAACTTCTGAGGGTAGGTGCCAGAGCATTCCAACTAAAGGCTTTTGGCGCTCATGTTTGTTTTTTCTATGCCTATATGTCACATTCAGAGATTTCAGCTTTTAAGATGATATATAAGACACATTTTTTCAGCTTGGCTTTATAGGAGCATGAAAGCAGGGCTAGAAAAATTTAGCAGATGCTTATTGAAATTTTACCGAACACTTGTCTGCTATTTGAAGACTAGTACAAAAGATGGTAATTCTCAGATTAAGGAAAATTTTCCCTTCTCTCTCCTATCCACATTTGTCACAGCTGCTGGGAAAAGAGACACTTTTGGTATTTTCACCAAAGTGTTGTCTCCGTTGTCTGCTTTGGCATGTCATTTTAAGTATTAAACTTGGCTAGTAGGTGTCTGAGAAATTTGAAGCCTCCCAAGGTCCTCTGTCTGCTGGAAAAAAGGAGCATTCTCTCTCTGCTTCACTTTCATACTCTACAGCCCCTTGGCTGTTGCACTGAGGTGTCTCTGCTACTCTACTCCTCCTAAACCTCCATTTTTGAGTTCTCTGCCTCAATGCATGTCTCTGCTGCTGCTCATAACTGTCAATCAGTAGTAGAGGAAAAATGACATGACCTCTCAGTTTCACTGCTACCCACTTTTCTAATTTATATCAGAATATTAAAACAAAGTATTGCATAAATTTGTAGCAATTCCAATTCATCTTTCCAAGTACAAGAAAAACTTCATAGCAGGCTGCTGAGGTGCTTTATGCCATTAGGAATATTTGCTGCACTGGAGGGAAGAATTTTGATATCTTTCTGGCTGAGGTCCATAGTATTCCCTTACGAATAATTAGTGTAAAAATCAGTTTCTCCTTTTTTTCCCCTCCCATATTAACTTGTTTTTCCACCTGTTTTATTTATGGAATTGATTCTTTGGAGACCCATGTAAATGAGATGATCTGATGATATGATACATACATTTTATGGTGGATTTAAAAAGAGATACGACCTCACCAAAAAAGGTCAGCAGGCCTGCTATTGCTCACAACCACATGGTAATTTTATTACTCTTTTTGATGTACAGGATAGTCCTGATTTTCAAAAGATCATGGGCACAAAGTGCAGGCACACTTGGGCATGCAAAATTGCACACCTGACCCTCTGAAAATTAAACCCTCTGTTTTAACATACTGATTGCAGAAGTTGTTTCTAGTTGGTATATCATTAATCATATTTTTCTATAGCAACACGAGGCAGAAGTTAAACAGCTGTCAGAAACATTGAAAGAGAAGACTAAAGAAAGCAAGAGGCTCAAATCATCATTTGACACCTTGAAGGAAATGAATGACTCTTTAAAAAAACAGGCAAGATCCATTTTCATACCTATTGAAGAAAAATTGTAAATATTAGAATCAATTTAAATTATTTTTGGAAAGTTGATTGATTGTATTTGCAGTCCTATTAAACAAGAAATGACTCTTGTTCCTTTCCTACAACTTGGTTTTTCTTTTAACGGTTGGTGTCTTTTTTTATAATCTCAAATACTGATAAAGTTTGAATTACTCTTCTGAATAGCTGGCAACAGGTCACTCATAAGAAAAGAAACATTTCAGTATCCTGCCAAGGTAGTTGAGATGCCAGGGATAGATAGCCTTAAAAAAATTCAGAATGCAGCCCTGATAATAGCATTGGCAAATCTTCATGTATACCATAATGTTGTGGAATCTATTTTTTGCTGCTGAATTGTGCTACTGAATTTAAGCTTTAAAATACAATATATAATTGTAAATATAACTTTGAAAATATAAGCTAAGTGTAAATAATAACAGACCCAGAAAGACAACCGGAAACAACTATTCAGAATGGTGTCAAATATTCTGTTCATCTCACTGAGCTGTTAAATTTCAGGCCTAAAATGTTGTTATAATTGTCATCTCTAAACTATATTTCACTGTGGATCTTCCAGCTAACATGTTTACCCCATAATCTTAAAACTATTTCTCATGCTCATCAGGTGCTAAAAATCTGTTTCCTTCCCAACTGTCAAATCCTTTGTTTTTCCTTAGGACAGCTTCTGCAATGCAGTTGTATATGTACAAAAATCTGTGGCATATTCAAAATGTGGGGGCAGGATAAAATTAAATAACCCAAGGGGTACCATACTGATTTACATTGCTCATTTTCAGATTCAGTTAATTAGAGATGATGCACAATTTTCAGTTTGTTGTACCGGTGCGCTGAAGAAAAATCTAGTGATCTTGCTGCAGAATTTAGGTTCAGTTTATCCTGAAATACAAAATGATAGAGGCAGTGATAGTTACCGAGTGGGAGATTCAAATGGTTACCTCAGATTGGCTTTGCTACGAATGATTTATAGTGAATTATTTCAGCTTATTTTTATTTTTTTATTTTGGGGGGATGGAAAACAAGAGTACATATGCTATTTTACCTTTTCATGATTGATTATGGAGCATTTTTGTGATGTCCTCCTACTTTATACCAGTGTAGTAAGAAAAAGTTAAGGCAGTTGACAAATGTTAGTCAAATTTTTAAACCTTAAGGCCAGAAGGGACCATCAGATCATCTAGTCTTATCTCCTGTATATCACAGGCCACTAAAAACACCTAGCTACTGCTAGCTAGACCCAACAACCAGAATTAACAAAAATATTACAACCCTCAGAAGACTAAACTGTTGTGTGTCTTAGGGCATGGCTACACTTGCAGATGTAAAGTGCTCTGAGTTAAACCAGCCTTCGTAGAACACAGTAGGGAAAGTGCTGCAGTCTGTCCACACTGACAGTTTCAAGCGCACTGGTGTGGCCACATTTGTGGCACTTGCAGTGGCATTGGGAGCAGTGCATTATGGACAGCTATCCCAGCATGCAAGTGACTGCAACATGCTTTTCAAATGGTAGGGTGGTGTGGAGTATGACAGGGAGTGTGTTGTGTGTGTATGTGGGGGCGAGGAGTGGGTTTTTTGGGGGCTGAGATCATGTCAGCATGCTGTCTTGTAAGTTCAGACAGCAGCAGACCCCCCCTCACCCCAGCCTCTCTCTCTCACTCACAGCATTCCACGCTAATGATTGCTTTGTCTTGGGGAAGATAAGCAGCTGGTTTTCAGGAACAGAGCTTGAAAGGGCATATCCGCATTCCCACTGAGATTCAAAACAAAGACAAGAGTGGCCACTTGACTTAAGGGGATTATGGGACGTTTCCAGAGGCTGATCAGAGCGCAGTAATGCAACACTCTGTTTACACTGGCTCCGCAGCACTTCAGTGGGGGTGCAGCAAATGTTAGTCCACTCACCGAGGTGGAGAACCAGCAGCGCTGTAGCCACGGAGGAGAGCGCTTTATGTGCCTTGCCAGTGTGGATAGGGAGTGAGCTAGTGCACCTGAGGCTCCTTTACTGCGCTGTAACTCGCAAATGTAGCCAAGCCCTTAAGATAGAGAACGGGAGAGACCAATGTGAGACCATGCCCGAAGTCCCTGCCATGGCTGGGGATTTATTAAATGAGAGACCCTGAGGATCCTAGCAAGTGCTTTGTGCCCCCTGCTCCAGAGAAAGACAAAAAACCCCAAACTCCCTACCAGTCTGGCGTGAGGGGAAAATGCTTTCCATACTCCACATATGGTGATCAGTTAGACTCTGAGCATGTGAGCAAGAACCAACCAGTCAAGTGTCTGAAAGTGAATTCTCAGTTCTATTTCAGAGCACCGGTGTAAGTTTGTGTATACCGTACGCTTCATTCCACCATATAGATGCTTCCAGAGAGACTGCTCTATAGAAATTAGTTATGCGGATAGTGCTTTGAAGCTGTAAAGATACCTATAACTGTCACTGTACACGCATTAATATAATGCATAGAGCTATGCACACAGATAATTTCAAATTAATTGTATATGTCTTCTTCAGAAAACCTCACTCTTCTTGAAGGTATGGTTTCTGAATTTGGGTGTGTCTGTATGTAATGTGAGCCCAGTGTTTGGCTTGAAAATTGAATTCTCAATTCACAGGACATAGCTTATTATACATTACGCTGAACAGTTTGCAGAGCTCTTACTAGCTGACTGCTGACTCTCTTTATAAAGAGGTGAATGATCATTGCTTTGTTCAAACAAAGAGCAGATAAACTTGCACTTGAATAAATCAAGCTGCCTATAACTAATGATTTTTGAACAATCTTTATCTGAAGTAAAGAATGAGTTTAAACCTGTTTTTGAACCCACAAATATTTGAAACATATTTTCCGATTCTTTTAGTTAAGTGATGTAAGTGAGCAGAACAAGAAGATGGAAGTTCAAGCAAGAAAAGTACAAGCACGTTTAGAGAATTTACAAGTGAGAGAGAGTTTTTCCTTATTACTTCTTCCCTTGTAAGAAACAAGTCAAATCTAATTTATTTAATATATCCTGTTGCAGAGGAAGCATGAATTTTTAACAATACAGAAATCTAAAGATGTTTCTCAAGCAATGCAAGAAATTAAATCTGTGAAGCAGGAAAAAATGGCAGCAACATCAAAAGTTTGTAAGGTAAGGCACAAACGAGGAGGAAAGGAAACTTCTGTCTTAATTAAGAATACATCTCTACCTCGATATAACACGAATTCGGATATAACGCGGTAAAGCAGTACTCCAGGAGTGCGGGGCTGCACATTCCGTTGGATCAAAGCAAGTTTGTTATAACGCGGTTTCACCTGTAACGCGGTAAGATTTTTTTGGCTCCCGAGGACAGCGTTATACTGAGGTAGAGGTGTATTAGATATTGGACCATCTTTTTAGAAGACCCACTTTTCATATGTCTTCAGAAAACTAGTGGAGTCGTTTACTCATGTCATTTATTTATGATATGAGTGAACTACTCAGTTATACTAGGAAAGGGGTTAAAGCAGGGGTCGGCAACCTTTCAGAAGTGATGTGCCGAGTCTTCATTTATTCACTCTGATTTAAGGTTTCGCCTGCCAGTAACCCCCCTTTACCTTTTTAGAAGGTCTCTTTCTATAAGTCTATAATATGTAACTAAACCATTGTTGTATGTAAAGTAAATAAGGTTTTTAAAATGTTTAAGAAGCTTCATTTAAAATTAAATTAAAATGCAGAGCCCCCCCCCCCCATCCCCTCGGACCGCTAGCCAGGGCCTGGGCAATGTGAGTGCCACTGAAAATCAGCTCGCGTGCCGCCTTTGGCACGTGTGCCATAGATTTCCTACCCCTGGGTTAAAGTGTTCAGGGAATAAGAACAATGGGATTGTATTGGGGAAAATTGAGTGTGTTTAACTGGAAAAAGAATAACATTTAAATGCGTCACTAAAAAGAAGTGCACTTATTGTCATCCTGATCACTTTGCTTTTATGTTGCATCTCATCAACCCTCGTTTAATCTGTCCATCTTTTTGAATTGTATGTCTGTTTCTTCCACTGTTTGGAAAGTTCTTAGCACATTTTGATTACTCCACAATGTAAATAATATCTCTGTGTACAGCTTTCTATAGTTAATTGAAAAGAAAAACTGGTAAGTGATGTCAGATATAGGAAGATTAACTTGTAAGCCATAGGTAATTATGCTCTTAGTGCTTATAGTAGAAAAAGCCTCTAGTGAGGGGAAAACTGAGTAAATGCTGACATGTTTCATACATGATCGCAATATAGTCACTTTCCTTCCTTCTGTCTTGAAGCATTCTCTTTTGCTTTTGTAAATAATATTTCTTATCGCAGTTTTGTCCTATTTAATAGTGTGCCTTCTGTCAGTTTTCCACTATTATATCCCTTATGGTAATTATGAAATCTAGCAATGAAATTATTTGGAATATTGCTTGAAATATTATACACAACTTTCTCTTTGCTTTAAGGCAGTGGTTCCCAACGTGGTGCCCGTGGGCACCATCGCGCCCTCTGGGGCATTTGTGTGTGCCCGCCTAGTGCCCAGCAGGGGAGAGAAGCTGCCTTCCCATGTCTGCCAGGGACAGAGAGCTCCGAGGCTGCAGGCTGAGGGCACCAGTGTTCTCGGTCCTTGGTAGGCGCGGGACTTGCCTAGTGCCCAGCAGGGGAGAGAATCAGGGCCCCTGCGCCTGCTGGGGACAGAGTACTCTGAGGCTGCGGGCGCCAGTGTTCTCTGTCCTCGCGGCTTCTCTCTGGATTCATATATTATGTATTATTAAATATGTTTTTTTGTATTATTTTATGTACAAATACAAAATAAGCCTTGAAAAATTGTTGGCGCCCACCACACTCTTCTGAAAACCACAAAAAGGTTGGGGACCACTACTTTAAGGGAACTAGATTTTTCCCACTGGGGGCTGACCCTAGAAACTTCCTTGAATGTATCTGCTTTTTTTTTTTCCTGACAAGCCTAAAAAAATTTGGTCCAATTTGGGATTCTTAGTTAATGTATTGGAGAAGGCAAATTGGGGGTTGGGGGAGGTTTTGGTCTTCTGAAGTCTTGTTCTTAATTCTTTTAACTTATTCATTATTAGAATGAACATTATTCAGTTGTAGTTAATGAGGTAAATTTTAATAGCAGTGGGCTACATACAAGAAGGTGATATGAATTGTTTAGTGCATCTAACATTTCCCACATAAAAATTACTACATGTTGACAGTACCTGTGAATTATGCAGTTGTCTTTCACGTTCTCCTCATGTTCTTATGACCAAAGTTGTAAAACAGACCCATTCTGTGCATGAAGATGTTTTTCTAGAACTTTATATAAATTTCGTACCTGTGTGTTTTGTGCCAACCGGTAATCACCACAAATAATGGTCTAAACTCCTAATTTTTCTCAGGCATTCATCCATCCTACTCCAAATACATATAATAAAATGTTAAAACTGTTTTCATATTCTGACATACCAATCTGTTTTCTTTGAGAGGCTCTAATACTATACCATATGTTTTGGAAAAGCTTTATAATCTTATTTAATGTTATGGTTGTTACAGGGACCATTTAATTCACATGTTTATGAGCTTTTAACTGTTCTTATGGACTGGATCTCAGATCAGTTCCTCAAAGTGAAAATAGAGGAAGAAGGAAGAGACAATCAAACATTAACATACACACAAGAAAAGTGTGCAAAGGTAAACGGGTTTGGATTGTTTTCTTTAAAACCTTGTGGCCAGTGTGTGCCAGTTTTATTTATATATAGTTTGAATACTATAACAAAACAAAAATAATTGTTCATAGTTAACAGTTCAGTATTCATTCAGACAGTAATATTTAGTGGGTGTTTTGACACTTATAGCTCCAAAAATACAGGCACTTTAAAGAAAAATAAGATACTAAGTTCCTGTCCCATTGTAAACCATCTCTTACTCCTGATCACTTCTTTCAGTGAGAGGATTTTTAGACTTCTGTCTTCATTCTTCCCTGCAATGTTGAACATAAGAATGGGCACACTTGGTCAGAGCAACAATCCATCTAGTCTACTATCCCGTCTTCTGACAGTGTCTAATGCCAGATGGAGGATGACCAGATGTCCCAATTTTATAGGGACAGTCCTGATTTTTGGGTCTTTTTTTCTTATACAGGCTCCTATTACCCCTTACCCGCTGTCCCGATTTTTCACACTCGCTGTCTGGTCACCCTAGCCAGATGCTTCAGAGGGAATGAACAAACAGGGCAGTTGAGTAATCCATCCCCTTTAGGGCAGCGGGAGTCTTAGGACACCCAAAGCATGGGGTTGTGTCTTTGATCATCTTGGCTAATATCCATTGATGGACTTATTCTCCATGAACGTACCGAATCCTTTTTAAAACCCAGTTATAGTTTTGTACTTCACAACGTCCCCTGGCAACAAGTTTCACAGGTTGACTGGGTATTGTGTGAAGAAATACTTCCTTTTGTTTGTTTTAAACCTGCTGCCTATTAATTTCATTGGGTGATCCCTAGTTGTTGGGTTATGTAAAGAGATGAATAACACTTCCTTATTCAATTTCTCCACACCATTCATAATTTTATAGACCTATATCAAATGTCCCTTTAGTAGTCTCTTTTCCAAGCTAGAAAAGTCTCGGTCCAGGTCTACGTTACAGACTTATGTCAGTATAACAGCATTGCTCAGGGCTGTGAAAAATCCATACCTCTTGAGCAATGTAGTTATACTGACCTAACCACCCAGGTAGTCAGCGCTATGTTGACGGGAGACTTTCTCCTGTCAACATAGCTACCACCTCTTGGGGGGTGGATTAAATATGCCAACTGGAGATGTTACTGTGCCAAAGAGAGAGCATCTTCACTACTGCAGCGCTGTAGCCTCCAGTTTTTTTAATCTCTCCTCATATGGAAGCCATTCCATAGCCCTAATAATTTTTGTTGCCTTTCTCTGCACCTGTCCAGGTTCTTTTCCCTCATTCTTTTTTCTAAGCAGATCTGCATGCCTAATTTAAAATAATGTGTTAATAAACATATTGGAAGATTCAGTATGGAGATTTATAAAAGGTGGGGTTATTACTGTATGTTAACCCCCTTATTCCGTATGTTTCCTTTCCAAACAATAGTCTCTGAAGAGAGACACTGAAGTTCTCAGGAAAACTTATTTCTCTCCCCCTGCCATTTCCACTTGCTGTTTCCACTAAATTAAGGAAATCTAAATTTTAAAAAATTACTAAAGAAGGAATTCCTTAAAACAAAGCTTATCTTTTAGTGGCCATCCCCAGGAAACAATGGTGCTGAACTATAGATCTGTTTTGTTTTTTTCAATACTTAAAGTACTGAGTCTCATCAACTTTATTTTCTGATTTATCCAGATTACATTTTTTGCAATTCAATTTTGCTCCAGGAAGAGTAGCTCTATCTATTAATGAGGCCCATCTTGATCCTGCTAAGATCTTATGGCAGACCCTGGCCTCCCTACCTCCTATATCAAAGAAGGCTAGTGAGTGCCACCAAGTGTCTTCCTAAGACTTTGATTGTTTTTCATTCATCCACCCCCAGACTATATCCTGGTAATGGCTAAAAAAGAGGAGGGCTAATGCCTATCCTGGATTTGAGGAAATTAAAAAAGTTAATCAGAAAACTGAAGTTCAGGATGGTTTCCCTTTTGCCCATTATCCCTGCCCTCAATCTTGAAGACTGGTAAACTGCCTTCTGTTTACAGGACTCTTATTTCCAAGGCCCAAGGAAATATTTGAGATTTATGGTTAAAGACTCTCACTGCCGGTACCAAGTGCTCCCATTTGGCTTTTCATCAGCCCCAAGGGTCTTTACCAGCTGTATGGCGCTTGCTGCTCTCCTCCAGTTCTGGGTTATCCAGATTTTCTTTGCCTGGATGTCTGGCTGGTCTGAGGTTGGGTCAAAGGAGCAAGTAGGAACAACGTTCTTCGGAACTGGTTGCTGTTTACTCGTTTGGGACTAAGAATAAATGCAGAAAAATAAACTTCAGTTCCTGTCAAAAAAGTCATATTTATAGGTGCAATCCCAGCAACTGCTTATCTACCTCGAAACAGGTTTCTGACCATTGTCAGCCTTTGCGAGGGCCTCAAGGCCGAAATCGGAACTATGGTACGATCCTGCATGTGACTTACGGATCAAATGGCATCATTCAAATATGTGACTCAGCATTGCAGACTTTACCTCAGATGCTAGTAGCTCTGCCTTTGGTCAGCCTATCTCCCAACAAAGCACTCTCTGGACATGCTGATTTGCATACCTGCATAATGTTCTTGAGCTGAGGTTCAGAGCCTCTTAGATTACTTGCTGTACCTTTAAGAAAACAAAACACCAAAACCAAAACAAACAGGGCTTTAAGGGCTTGTCTACATTGGCACTTCACAGCGCTGCAACTTTCTCGCTCAGGGGTGTGAAAAAACACACTCCAAGGTGTGAAAAAACACATCCCAGGGGTGCTGCAAGTTTCAGCACTGTAAAGTGCCAGAGTAGACAGTGCGCCAGCAGTGGTAACTGGTCCCCTCATGGAAGTGGTTTTTTTATAGCGCTGGGAGAGCTCTACACAGCGATTACACAGCCACATTAAAGTGCTGCTGTGGCAGCACATTAACATTGCTAGTGAAGACATGCCTTCAGTTAGAGTTCATCTAGCCTCCTCTCTGTTCACCCTCACATTAAAGACTAGAGTAGTGTCCCTGTGGGTGCTCCACTTTAGGTGGCAGTGCATTCCAGCGCCATCGATCGGAGATTTATGGTAACAGTGTTTGTGCGGGTCACCTTGCGGTGCTGTTGGTTTCTCATGTAGTGCGCACATGACCCGAGCCCTCCAGTTCTTTCTCAACCATTCTCAGCTTAAGACGGAGCAAAGGGGTAGTGTTAGCACTTCTCCCTAAAACCATTAAGAAATAGCTTTTAGATAAGCACTTAGATAAGTTGTTACAGATTGTTTGTGTTAGTGTAAAAAAAAAAAATTCTTGTTAGTTTGTTAGACAGCCCCCTCCCTCCTCCTTAAGGGATAGGTACTAGTTAAAATGCCGGGGTCTCCAGGCTTCAAATGAATGATGTTATGCCTGTTTCAGATAAACATTCTTTATGCATATGTTACCTGGGTGAGGGGCATATTCCCCAGAAATACTCCCACTGCAGCAACCTGAAAGCTAGAGCCAGATGGGACAGGAATCTTCGGCTTAAAATGATCTTGATGGAGAAGGCTCTCCAGCCTGAAGAGAACAAGCAAAGAATCTCTCCAGGCACTCCTCAAGATGGAAAAGGAGACCTACCCTCTGAAAAACCAAAAAGAGTGCTCAAACGTCTTCGCAGAGAGATCTGCAAAAACAGAGGTGGTCTCCTGCGAGGTTGCTACCCCCGATGCCATCTTACTCTCAGGTGAGCACCTATAATGCTCCAGGCACCGCCAAGGTCAGAAAGAAAGAAATGGAGTCCAGGCACCGACACAAACATGCTTCCTCCATGGCACCGAGCTCACCGGTACAGGACTTGGCACTGAGTGTGTCAGGCACCATGTATCCATTGACACTGTTGGCACCAATAGACACCACCAAGTCAGCACTAGCCAAACAACACCCCGGTGGGCACTGACTCTGTCAACGAAAGGCAAAGCACTCTTGGTACTGAATACTCAGAAATCAGCACCAACACAGTCTCTGCTGCACTAGAGAGACTTAGAAATTTCATCAGCACCATATTCACCAATACTCAGTGCCAAGGGCTCCCTCATGGGCTCCAGAGGAGATCAAAGCCCACAAGATATGGCATGGTTCTCCAGTAATGATGAGGAGGAGATGCAGGGACAGTACCCCCTATCTTCAGGTCTAAAACACTGGATGAATCAGCCATGGTGCGGACCCCCAAGGAGGTACCCTCCTATGGCTTTCCCAATGCAATGGGTGCATTGGGAACCCTGGAGTGCATAGAAGGGTCAGCATTCTAGACTGTCCATAGCACACAGATGTGAACTGCGCTCTAACCCAGCGTCTCCCACATCACAACCCTCGGAGACACAGGAATGGGGAGAGGACACAGAGTTGGGCATAGACCATGACGCATCTCCTGTGCATAATTCATCTTCCTCCTCAGATGAGGCAGTTATGCCCCCCCCATACCCACACGCACACCCCAACCTCGGCGGATGACTTTAAACAATTTCAAGATCTGTTCAAGAGGGTCGTGCAAAGCCAAGACATCCCACTAGAGGAGGTAAAGACAAACCAGCACAAGCTGGGGGATGGAGACTCATCCTGGATCTGCGGAAGCCCGACAAGTTCGTCAGATCCCAAAAGCTGGTCACATTGGGTATGATACTCCCAGCGCTGCAAAAGGGGGACTAGTTTTCAGACCTCAATCTCCAAGATGCTTATTTGCATATCACAATTCATCCTGCTCATAGGAAATTTCTACGATTCACGGTAGGACAAGAACACTTCCAATACAGAGTACTTCTGTTCAGCCTGTCTGCAGCACCAAGAGTCTTCTCCAAAATGCTGGCGGTGGTAGCAGCACATCTACGCAAACAGAGAATGATGATTTCCTCCGACCTGGATGATTGCCTTATCAAAGGCCCAACTCTACCAGACACAATGGACGCAGTGCGGTCCACTATCACACTATTCCGGGAGCTGGGTCTACAAATAAACGAATAGAAATCAACCACAAACCCGGCCCAACAACTAGACTTTATTGGGGCACATCTTAACGCCATAGAAGCCAAGGCATTGTTACCCCTTACCGAATTCACAAACCTCACGAACCTTGTCTCAGAGGTACAAGTCAGTCCTCAAGTTCAGGCTCGCACTGTCCAACAATTACTAGGACTCATGGCGGCCACGAAGTTCGTGGTATAACATGCAAGACTACATATGCGATGCCTACAAGATTGGCTAAGCAACGTATACATACCAACATACACAAACGGCTCACAGTTCTATCAAATGTTCTGAACTCATTACAGTGGTGGACAAGGTCTGTATGGGTATCCCTTTCCAATAGGAGCTCCCAGCAACAGTGATCACCACAGATGTCTCACTGATAGGTTGGGTGCTCACATGTGTCAACACACAATATAGGGTAAATGGTCTGCAGGAGAGACTCAACTGCACGTCAGTTTCCTAGAGCTGCGAGCAGTCTGCAATGCCTGCAAACATTTCCTACCTCATATATGGAACAAATCCATTCGAATTATGACCGACAGTATCACCTACATGTGCTGCATCAACAGGCAAGGAGGAGCTCGCTCACATTCTCTTTGCACAGAAGCCATGAGACTTTGGAATTGGTGCATACAACACAACATAAACATCACAGCATGTTACCTGCCAGGCTGTCAGAACACGACAGCAGACACGCCCAGCAGGTACTTCTCCCAGGATTACGAATGGGAGATGAATGGAGAGGTCCTGAGTTCAGTTTTCAAAGGGTGGGGCATTCCCACTATCGGTCTGTTAGCATCCCTGATGCATTGCAAATGTGTGATGTTCTGTCACACCCTAAATTCTTACTGAAAGTAACCATCATTTCACATGAACCAATCTACTCACCTACCGACATTCTACCCTAAGTCTTTTGGTACTCCAACAGAAGCCACCTACACACTCTAGAATTTAGAAGGGCACTAGTGTTCTGCCTTGAAAGAACCAAACCTTTCAGGAAATCCCCTAAACTTTTAATTTCTACTACCAAACTCTCAAAAGGAGATGCTATATCCCAGAGATTATCCAAATGGATTTCCACATGCATTCAGATGTGCTGCCATATCTGGAATCTAGACTCACCAGAGCACGTTAGAGCACATTCTGCTAGGTCCATTTCAACCTCAGTAGCATTCCTCAATAACGTTCCAATACTAGAGATCTGTAAGGTGACCACTTGGGCATCCGTCCACACATTCGCAAAGCAGTATGCAGTCACACAGGACTCCAGGACTGACACCGTAGTGGGTCTCACAGTACTTACCTCAGTGACTTGAACGAACCTAAAGTCCCCTCACCCCTCAGAGGGGCACTGCTCTACAGTCACCTGAAGTGGAGCACCTACAGGGACACTACTCAAAGGAGGAAAGGTTACTCCCCTTGTACAGTAATTGGAGTTCTTTGAGATGTGTGTGCCTGTGGGTGCTCCACTACCTGTCCTCCTCCTCTCTACTTCAGAGTTTGCAGTGAGGACTCTGCGTTAGAGAAAGAACTGGAGGGCTCAGGTTGTGTGTGTGCTGCACGCGGCACCAGTGGCACCATGAGACACCTACTGCACATGCACAACCCATTTGGACACTGCTACCATAAATCTCTGTTTGATGGCACCGGGACACACCACCACTTAAAGTGGAGCACCCACTCAAGGGACACGCATCTTGAAGAACTCCAGTTACTGCACAACCTTTCCTTTTCTTACATCTGATGTTAATGATGTTTCTTAAAGGACTCACTTGTGCATACTGTCCTATCAGAATCCCATCTAATGAGACCTCCCTTTGTTCCCAAGGCATCTTGCTCATTATTTCACCTTTCTATGAAAACTATATTTGTGGTGGCAGTTACATCTGCCAGGAGAGTTTCTAAGATAATAGGTATTAATATCCATTCACTATTTTTCACAAGGATAAAACTGCTTTAGAAGCACATCCAGAATTCATCTGAAAGTGATTACAGACATTCAGTTGAACCAAACTATTCATTTACCAGTATTTTTTCCAAAGCCTCAAGCTGAGAGAGGGGAGAGACTGCACTACCTTGATGTGCATAGGGCCATACATTGCTACATCCATAGAACCAAGTCATTTAGAATCTTACCTAGACTGTTTGTGGCCTATGCAGAAAGAGTAAAAGGTCAAGCAGTCTTGGCTCAGTGAGTGTCATATTGGATATCTTCATGCATAAGATCCTGTTACGAATTCGCAAATGTAATTGCTGAGTCTACAAGGGACTTCAACAATTTTTCTAAACAATATTGACTGTGGGCATCTGTAAGGTGGCTACATCTATACATACTTTCAGCAGACACTATGTCATCACTTCTCCAGACTATGCCATCACTCATGTATCATTAGTTGATGTGGACTTTAACAAATCTGTACGTCAATCCCTGTTTGCGTAGTTCTGAAGTCTGCTTGTAAATCACCTACAGTGGAATGTACACCTCTGCCTGATATAACACGACATGATATAACACGAATTTGGATATAACGTGGTAAAGCAGTGCTTGGGGGGGGGGGCAGGGCTATGCGCTCTGGCGGATCAGAGCAAGTTCCATATAACGCGGTTTCACCTATAACGCGCTATGATTTTTTGGCTCCCAAGGACAGTGTTATATTGGGGTAGAGGTGTACATGTGAACTATCAGTTGAAGAAGAAAAAACGGTTACCAGTACTTTGTCTACTGTAACTGTTCTTTGAGATGTGTTGTGCACATATGCATTCCATGAACCTTCCTTCTTTACTGTAATTTGGAAGTGTCATTGTTTTTCTGCTGCAAAGGAACTGAGAGGAAATCAGGGTGACTCCGCCTTTTATACACTCAACGGCATGCACAAAGACGTCCAAGTACTGCTAGCAAAAGTCTTTGATTCAAGTGCATTGGGTGCACATGCACACATACAGCGGAATGTATATGTACACAGCGCATCTTGACGAACGTCATTTACCATAGTGGTCAGTAGCCATTTCTTTCCTTTGGAGACAGAGTTAAGGTGTCAGTGCATTTTACAAAGAGAAATCAAACAAACTACACAGAGAATTCATAGGGCATAAATCCTAACCCTGTGTGAAATTTCACATGGATTGGGCGCATACTTTTTGAGAAAATCAGGAATTTATGCAACATTTTGAGTCCATTTTAGAAGTCAGCCTTTTAAAAAAAATTATAATCATCTGAGTTACATGCTATAATTATGTAATTTTTATGTACTTGCTGTGCGTATGCTAAACGTATTCAATGCACTGGATCTGCCACATAAGTACTTGCATGGGCAATCCATTATCGTCCAGGAATTTAAGTTGTTTACTCAGTGACAGATGCTGTATAAAACTACCACTGTACATTTTTCCAGCTTTTACCTATCGTTGCTGAACAACTCCAGTGGATGCCATTTGTGAACCCTAAACTACATATGCCTGTAATTAAATTTATTTACTGGGCTATAAGGCAGCTAAACTGTGGGACACAGGTAAAACATGTATTCTACTTACAGAATAATTCTTTAATATTTCATGTTCAGAATGCTCATTCTCAGAAGATGCTCAGATACTATTATATAAGATAGATGCTTTTCGATATACTGAGTATAGTTTTAAAAAAACCATCAGCCTTCACAACATTCAAATTCAAATAATTTGCTGCAGATATGAGGCAAAGGGGAAAAAATTAAGATAGTAATTTAAAACTGTTTTATTATGTCACAATTATTTTTATCAACCCTGTATTTAGTTTTATATTATAGATCTGATCCATGCTTTATCTGTCTAGGGACTTATTCAACCCCTATTGTAATGTCTGAAAACCTCACAAATCTTGAATTTATCTTCACAACATTCTTCTCAGCTAGAGAAGGAAATCCCCATTTTATGGATGTTAAACAAAAGATGCTCCCTAAGTGAAACCTTGTATTGTTTAATCTTGAAGTAAATGTTTTCATCCAGTATGTAATGGAAGTTCTTACAGAACTGTACTGTAGCAGCATAAATAGTGTCATATCTTAAGGTCCAATCCTGCAAAAATTTATGCACATGCCTAACTTGTATACTCTGAGTAGTCCCTTTGAATGCAAAGCTAGGCATATGTCTAAATCTTTGCAGGACTGGGGCCTTAGATTCTAATAAATGATGCTGAAGTTACAAAGCAGATTGTTTTTACATGAGCATCTGTATTTTTTTTTAATTTGGATCACATTAAAGATGCATTATATTAACAGTGTGAAGAATATATTCTGCCCCCCCCCCCCCCCCAGTTTTGCCTTTCCAATTCAGTGACATGAATGCCAATAATATACTTTTTCCTTTGCTGGTGAAGACTTCTATAATATGTCAGTGTATTATGCATAAATTCTCCTTAATTAATTTTTATATAATTGTAATTACTTAATATATTGATTTTCTTTAATATAGAAACACAGTGGGTCAGACCTAAAAAAAATAAATGAATATGAGCTGTTGTAAAGGCTACTGGGGTTTTAAGACTCTCCCCTAGCAAAAGAGTAACAAAGCATTATATACATGAGTGATCATTTCTTTAAACTTTGGAGGCATTTTATTGCAACACTATACCATAACTAAATGGTTTATAGGGTTTCCAAAATTCATCCCGCTTTTGGTTGAGATTTTCAAAGGCTCTTAAAAGAATTGGGTGTTTACTGCTGTTGAGTTTCAATGGGACTTGAGCATCTAATTGCCTTAGGCAACTTTGAAAATCCCCTCCTTTAAGCTTAGCTTTAATTTTGAACATTTTACATATGGGAATATATTTGATAGCTGTGGAAGAAAAGAGAATTCGCTTGTCACTTTTAAATGTTATTGTGCTGAAACATTGGATATAGAATGTCATCCCACAGCCAAAATTTTTCTTAAAATTTGTTTTCATTTATAATTTTACTTTTCACCAATACACGATCTTAAACTACATCACTCCTTTTGCATTTATTACCTAATTTACTTCAATCTCACATGGACTGGTTCATTACAGAAAATTGGCATGTGAATGTCTGAGTCTTGAAGTTGAGGTCATTTACAATGTTCGTAAAGAAATTAATCTCATATTCAATGCTTCCTTCTCTACTAATTGTATGTTGTCACTCAATATGGGACAGTAAGTGCAAGTTGGTAGTTTAGTAATTTAATTTTTTTTAAATTTAAATTGTGTCCTTAAGTTGTCTTTATGGGTACATTGCAAATATTGTATTCTACTAGATTTAACAGAACAGTAACTGCTTTTAGATTGCCATCCCATAGTATCTAGGCAAAACAGGATAATTTAAAGGCAGATTCTGTTACAGTCTGGGTTTACTAGATTTATTTGTGTGTCAATGGTATTTTAATACTGGCTAAGTTTAATTGTAATATTTTTAATTTACTGCCACCTGTATATGTAACATCCCTCAGAATGTACAGTTCTAGAAATACAGTACTTAAAGCAAAGTCTATTTTAAAGTTGTGTGATTACATTTACTATTATAAAATGGATACAATGTTTACAACAGCATTCAACTATGACATCAACGATGAGGAGGCTTGGTGAAGACATATTCAAAGGCATAGGAACTAAGGAAAAGCAACATGGCTCTTCTGAGCAACCTGCTGAAAGTAAACCAAAGATAGCAGCTTTCTTTAAAAGTTCCATTTTACCTTTGAGATTTGTATCAACTTTAATTGTACTCAAAACAGTAACACAAGGTAAGTTCTTAAATGCCATTGCATTTTATTGCATTTAGTAAATAGCCTTTGTCTGGGCAAAAACCAAATACACAAAGTCCTTCAAGTAGATTGTATTATATCTGTGTCTGAAGTACCTTGTAATTGTAAAGTGAGGAATATGTTCTTGAAGTTTTTCTTTATTAAGAAACAAACTATGCTGCAGCAAACAGAAGGCTTTCTAAAGTTATAGCCTGAATTATATTAAGATGTTCATATGTAGCATATGATATAAATTGACATTGTCAAGGTGGGTCAACAGCATAAAGGGAAGTGGAAAATAGACATGTTGGTGATTGTATATTTCACATGTTTAGCTATCCAAAAGGATAAAAATGATACAAGAGTAAATGAAGTTTTATTCAAAGTTCAATTTCGTTTTTTGAGTGATGTTATGGCTGCGTGGGTGATTCAGATAGCTGGGGGGGGGGCAGTTTATAGCTGAAATAAATAAGCAGTTGTTTTTGCACTGCTCTTTAGGGAGACCGCATGTTTCATGTTCAAGCTAGTAGTATTCAAGCATGCTGTGGTAGTCATTTGCATGTTTGAGTGCATGGTGAGCTGCATTGTCCTTGTTGCTGACATATCTATTAAGTAGGCATGATAATTTCGTAGGTGACTTCCCTAACTGGAGGACAAATGATGATGAGATAGAATTGGGCAGAAGATATGTTCTAAATTGGTGGGTCGTTTTCAGCTGTGCTGAAATTGGGGCTGGTGCACACCCATACACCATGCAGCCCTTATCTTACCTGCCTGCTATTTTGCTCTACCCCTATCCTCTTTCCGCTGCCAAAGGCCAATCAGAACCATGCTGCCTGAGGCTGGGGCAGGAAAGCATCAGTTCTTCAAGTGATCATCCTCGTATTCCACATTAAGTACCCTTGCATCACAATCCCCAACTGAGGGCATAAAGGGCAGAGTGGGCCCTTTCCAGTTTCTTATCTGCATAGTTGCAGGATGGAACTCTTGGCAATGTCTGCTTCTCTTGCGCACTATGAGAGTTAGCTTAGCTAGTTTAGATTGTTTAATATTAGTGTTAGAGTAATTGTTTTCTTTTGTCTGTTGGTCTATTAAAAAACAAGACTGTATTACATTTAGCATAGTCAATCAGTGAGTTTTTGATAACCTAGCCCCACATCCACATACAGGAGTACTAGGATCATGGCAGAAGTTAAGTCACTAGGGTTTTAGACCTGTCTTTCATGTGACACTGCGACACCCATCAAAGTTGGTCACGCTCAATGATCGATATGTCTTGGTGAAGGACAATTCTGGAACATTGTTCCTTGTGTTGCTCTTTCTCCAAGCACAGAGAGAGCAATGGAGGTGAGGCTGAAATTATTCCTGCTGGAGAAGTTGGTTCACATCTCCTCAGACTCAAGGAGATCTTCAGAGAATCCTCAGCGTC
This sequence comes from Chelonoidis abingdonii, assembly GCF_003597395.2. Lineage (NCBI taxonomy): Eukaryota > Metazoa > Chordata > Testudines > Testudinidae > Chelonoidis > Chelonoidis abingdonii. The sequence goes on from NC_133769.1 coordinate 257,216,404, forward strand.
AGTGCGCCTCGATTTTGATCTCCATGGTGGCTTCCTTGTAGAGGCCTCCTTCATCTGCTGGTACGTTAGCATTGACATCTTTCATGTGCAGTAAGGAGCACCACTGCAAAGATGAGCCTAGGTCAACTTTCCTGGCACTTAGCAAGAGGCGGAAAGTCACGATGACTTACCCTGGGCTCAGTTGGCGAAGGGTCATAAGAGCAAGAAGGCCAATTCCAACACCAATTTCACCATCTAAATCTAAGGGCAGAGCTGCCTATGTTACCGAATATCGTACAGAGCACCTTGATATCTAGTGCCTCTGCACTAGCTACATCCTCAAAGTAGCAGTTTTCTGCTTCTTAGTATTGACTAACTCTTTAGTTCCTGATACATTGGTCCGGCTACCTTAGCACCAAAGCAACCTCTCAGTGGGCCCAGTATCCGAGTCAATTCTGCTGGAGATACTTAGGAAGGTCAATACATAGCTCCTTGAAGTACAGCCACCATGCCTGGCCAGAGAGGTATCTCCTATACCAACATAATCTATATTCAGGTTATACCTGATAGGACTGCCTTTCTCCTAGAAGAGGCAACCCCCCCTTTTTTTTTCCTCCTCTACTGCTGAGCACAGCAGAGAATCATCGTCTGCTTGCCTTTTATCTTCCCCTAGGATAGTTCAGTGAGAATCTGAGACAGATTCCAGGGAAGAATTTCAAAAGAGCTAGAAAGAGGTCAGGATCTCAGAGGGGTCACCCAATTAGGTATCCCCCAGTGTGCCCTCCACTGCATTAATCCTACCCATATTCGATTTCTAGCCATCCTGGACCACCCCCTTCAGATGTTCAACACTGTTTCAGGAAACCTGCCTCCTCCACGGGCTAGGTCTCCGTTTGGCAACTCTGTTGCTCCAACCACAGCTGCTGAAAAGACCAGAGGAGGCGAATGTTAAAAAAAAAAAACAAAAAAACATTGTCTAGAGGAAGAACTTCAAGTTTGGACTGAATTTTCCTCCTCTTCCCCCAGTGAGGCGATGATCCAACCTACACTGGCCTCTGTAGATGACTTCAGGGTTCTCCAAGACTTAATAAAATGCATGACGATATTCCCCTTAAGATTATGCTAGAGAAACAACACAAGTTCTTGGACATACGGTATATTATGCTTTGCAACACCAGGAAGCTTAACCATGGCAGTAATTGATGCCCTGCTGGAGCTTGTCATTTCCATCTGTCATATACCTGCTTCTGTCTTAGCCTCGCTCTGAGAAGAGACAGAAGACTTCAAGTCCCTGCAAAGGGATTGGAATATTTTTTTTACTCACATCCTGCACCAGGCTCTCTACTTGTGCAAGCCATATACGGGAGAGGACAAAGCAGAAAAGTCCTCTGAAATCTGGCCACACTGAAAAGGAACAAAAACATTGAATCTTTTTTGGCTGGAAGGTCTGCCTCATTCAGAAGTGCAAATGAGGGTAGCATATTACCATGCACACTCTCAAGGTAGGATTTCTTAAAATAGGTCAAATCTAGTTTTGTTGATAGCATCAAGCAGAGCTTAAATCTCTTATGTCGGAGAGCCAACTGACAGCTTGGACAGCATTACAGACTGTTGAACATGTCTGACTGGTGCAAACAGTGGCCTCTGCAATACCCATGAGAAGGTTGCCATGGCTCCCTAGTCATTCAGTATTTCTAGGGAGGCAAGATGACAATTTAGGACCTCCCGTTTTGAGGGAATTGACTTCTTCAGTAGGGGAGCTGATGAAGCCATCCATACTTTAAAAGATTCCAGAACTGTCCTATGCTGCTTGGGATTTTGTATTCCAATTCAGAAAGGGAAGCAACCATGACACCAAACATGTTTCAGGCAGCACTACTTGACACAAGACTATAGTCATCCAGCAAAGTCTTCTGAGCCACTGAAGAAGAGGCAGAGACTTCACTGGAGGTGACCCTCTCTTTTATCCTTGGCTCCCCATAGTAAGGAGTTTCAAATGGGCAACAGGTTTGACACCAATGTCAGTAGTCTGCTTGGACATCTACAGGATCTTTTCTGCTCTAGTCTCTCTCTCCCCTCCCCTCCCTGCAGCACCTTTGGCATTACCTCAATCTGGTGGGTTCCTGAGATTGTGACCAATGGGTATCCCATTCACTTTCAGTTCCTATCAGGCTCTAGTTCCAGGCAATCAGGCTGGTGATTAAGAGAGATGGTCGAAGTTGGATGCTGGGCCAAGGGCAATGGTGAAACTGGGGTCTAGGGACAGGCTATGGGTCAGAGCTGAGGTCAGAGTCCATAGACAAGCCAAATAAGTATTATAGTTGGAGTCCAGATGCAGGCCAAGAGTTGAAGCCTGGTTGTGAATACAGGGCTCAGGAGGTGGATGCAGGGCTGGAGCAGGTCAGTAACAGAGCTGGAGTAAGGCCGGAGTAGGGCATGGACAAGGATTGGGCAGGCTGGGACAAGGCTATGACAAAGTTGGGACAGGAACAGGAACTGGATCAAGGGCAGGCTGGAAGCGTAGGGAGTCTGCTGCGCTGTGAGGCAGGAGGAGGTTTCCAGGCTGGGTCTGTACAACAGTACTACTAACTTGCAGCTCTGGTGGGGTCAGTGAAATACTTGTATCTAGGGATCATCTGACCTAAGCGCTGCTCAGGGATAGGTTGCTGCAGCATACCTGAGGGCTGAGTCACTGGAGGCTCTGTTGGAGGCTCTGTTGGAGGGATGAGTCATTGTGGGTGAGTTGCTGCAGCATGCTTGGTCTGGTGGCACATTTTCCGCACAATTCCTTTCAATCCCTTCTCCCATTTCCCATCCCTTTTCAGAGACCCTCCTCATGAGAGACAACTGAAGCAGGAGGTGGAGTCCCTCTGTTGTTCCTACTTGTGTCCTTGGAGTTAAGGCACCAGGGCTTTTGCTCCCACTCCTTAATTCCAAAGAAGAAAGGGGACTGGAGACCCTTCCTTGATGTTTGATGTCTCAACACTTTCATCCATTGTTTTAAGTTCAAAATGTTAATGCTAGGTTCTTTAATTAGATCCTATGGACTGGTTCATGGCTTTTGACCCACAAGATGTCTATTTTCACATCTCCACTGGAAATACCTGAGATACTTGGTAGGAACATCACACTACTGGTGCAGAGTCCCAGCCCTTTGGCTTTTGTACAGCTCCAAGGGTTTTCACCCAAGTATCTGTTGGTAGTGAAAACTCACCTAAAAACAAAAGGAATCCAGATACATTGTTACCTTCGATGTCTGGCTAATGTGAGGAAGATCACCACAACAGGGGACCAATCCAGTACAGACAATCCTGAAACTCTTCATCTTGCTAGGTCTTAGGGTCAACAGAGACAAAATCCATACTGATTTTGAAGCAGAAAATAGAGTTATTAGGAGTAGTGTTCAAACCCCAAAACAACTTGAGCTTTCCACAGTGAAGGTTTCAAGCAATACTGGACCTCATCAGTCAACTTCAGCCCCACCCGAGAATGCGTCTCAGACTTTTAGGATACATTGTCATGTATGTTTATGTCACACAGCATGACAGACTTCACCTTTGATCCATGCGAAGATGATGGAGATCAGTGTATCGACCCAGCAGACAGTGCATATATTTGGCCTAGTGGATGAGGGAAGCAGTGGACCTGATTTTAGTAAGGTTTTTAACACAGTTCCACATGACATTCTTATAAGCAAACTAGAGAAATGTGGTCTAGCTGTAATTATTGTAAGATTGGTGCACAAATGATTGAAAAACTATTTAGAGTAGCTATCAATGGTTTGCTATTAAACCGGGAGGACATATCAGTGGAGTTCTGCAGGGATCTGACCCTGATCAGAATTTACATTAACTGGGATAATGAAGTGGAGCTTATAAAATATGTGGATAACACCATGCTGGAAGAAGTGGTAAGCACTTTGGAGCACAGGATTAGAAATTAAAATTACCTTGATAAATAGGAGTATTGGTCTGAAGTCAACAGTAAAGCCAAATATAAACTACCACATTTAGGAAGGAAAAATCAAATGCACAAATGCAAAATGGGCACGTTTGGTCTTGAGAAAAGAAGACTGAGTAGGGACCTGATAAGTCTGCAGATATGTTAAGGACTGTTTCAGAGAAGACCGTAATCAGTTGCTTTCCATGTCCACTGAAAGTAAGGCAAGAAATAATGGACTTAATCTGCAGCAAGGGAGATTTAGATTGGATACTAGTAAAAGCTTTCTAACTATAGAGATAGTTAAGCACTGGACTAAGTTACCAAGGAAATTTGTAGAATTGTAGAGGTGTTTATGATCAGGTTAGATAAACACCTGTCAAGGATGGTCTCGACTTACTCGGTCATGATTCAACACAGGTGATTAGACTAGATGACTTCTCCAGCACTACGTTTCTATGACTCCATGATGATAGCTTTCCTTCAAAAAATCCTTTCCTTGTTAAACTCATGTAGAGACCATTTCATCTGTGCAGCAGAGTTAGAGTTCCCTTTTCCATACCCCTGCCTGTAAAGATTGTGATAATAGATGGCCCTACTCGAGTAGGGATCTCATCTGGATCATTTGACTATTCAGGTATGATAGTCTGCACACACACGTATATTTTCGAGCTCAGAGCCATCCACCTGGCATGCAAGGCTTTCTGTCTACTCTTTGGGAACAATAATTCAGGTGCTGTCAGACCACACCACAGCAGTGCACTATATCAATAGGCAAGGGGGGAAGCAAGGTGTCATAAACAGATAGCTAAGGGTTAATGTCTATTTCACCTGCAAAGGGGTGACCAAACACCTGACCAGAGGACCGATCAGGAAACAAGATTTTTCAAATCTCAAGAGAGGGAACTTCTGGGTGTGTGTCTTTCTCTGTCTGTTGCTCTCGGCTTCTGAAGTTGATATCTCTCGTCAAGCTTGCTAAGTTTCTGTTCAAGTTGTAAACTACAAAGGTAGAAGACGATTAAGTCTTATTTTTGTGTATTACATGTGCTGTAGTTCGAATGTTTTAAAATTGTTATATCTTTTTTGGGTAGGCTGTTTATTCATTTTTTTTTATAAGCAATTGGGACCTATGTATATTGTCAACCTATACAGAGACATTTTTTTATGTCTTGTTGTCGTTTCTTTTTATATGAAGCTTTCTTTTTACAACTTGTTGGATTTTCTGTTTTATTGAGGCTCAGGGGATAGGATCTTCTCTGTGCCAGGTTTTACGGTCTCTCTCAGGGAAAGATGTGATGGGGAGAATCTCTTTGTTGCAGAGTGCAAAGCTTACCTGTGCAGGAACTTGACTGGGGGGAAGGAAAACTGGATCTCTCATGTGTATTGCATTTCAAGGAAATTGAAATAGAGTTTGATGTCCAAGGACCATTCCAGGAGGGGAAAGCCGGGGAGGAATAACCCCTCCCGTTGTCTCCTCTTTATGTCCCGTTTGTTGTAGAACTCAGGCATCTGGTCGTTGGGTCCCCCGGGAAGGTTTGGGGGAGACCACAGCAGTGCGCCAGCGCTGGAATTGGTGGTGGCAGCGCTATCAGATCTAAGCAGGTAATTAAGCTTAGAGGAATTTATGCTAGTACCTCATATTTGAACTCTAAGGTTCAGACTGAGGAATTATACTATGACACAAGGTCATCACTACCTCTGTCAGAAGGCCATACATCTATAGGAGTGGTGCATTCTACATTGTCACACCAGTAGTCCTGCATCCTCCTGGTCTTTAGAACATACTGGGATATCATTTCAGAAGAGACTTTTGAAAACACAAGTGGTCTCTCAAAGACACAGTCGTACACAACATTTTCTTCAGATGGGGGTTCCCAAATTTAGACCTGCTCACAGCAAACTACAACAAGTATCAGACATTCTGCTCCAGGAGGAGCACAAGCTCAGCTCACTAATAGACATTTTCCTTATCCTTTGGACAATGTGTTTGATGTTCATGTTTCCATTGATCCTCATGATTCCTAGCATCGCAAGGAAACTGAAGCAAGATACAGATCAAATGAGCATGGTAGCCCCTGCATGGGCATGGGAATTCTGGTTATCAGAACTTCTAAACCTACCAACATAGCCATCTTACCCATTCTGCCTGACACAGTCTCTCAGAACAGTGGTCAGCTTCTCTATCTGGTCCAAAATCTTTACACCTGACGGCCTGAGTGTGGGCTGGATGGCATCCGCAGAGGTTCAGAACATTCTACTCTGGTTAAGGAAACCTTCAACCAGACTGACTTATAGAGCTAAATGGAAGAGCTTTTCTATTTCGGCATCTCAGCTCCCAATTTCTCCCTGATAGTACCTGTTTGTTAGCCCTGTTTGTTAGCCCTGAAGCAATCTGGGTTTTCCATCAACATAAGAGTCCAACTGGCAGCAATATGTGAATTAAACTCTTATTCCCACCAAACAGTAATACATTTCCTGAAGGGTCTCATTTTTTCCCCCCAGTTCAGAAGTGCACCTCCCTCTTGGAACCGAAGTATAGTATAAGCAGTGTCGACAGGTTCCCCTTTGGAGATCTTAACATCTTGTTTCCTTTGCCACCTGTCCATGAAAATTCCTTTCCTGGTGGCCATTTTGTCAGCTAGGAGGGTAAAAGAGATTCATGGCTCTCGTGTATGGTACCCTCTAGCATTTCAGAAGTACAGGGTTACTCTTAGACTTTCCCCTAAATTCCTGCCTAATGTGATATCAGAATTCAATTTATTTAGATAGAACAAAACCATTCAGGAGCACACCTACTCTATTCATGACTTTTGTTTACATGGTCAGGAACCAACCTGTATCCACTCAGAGGCTATCCGGGTGGGTTTCTGACCACACAAGAACTTATGAGTTAGCTAGAACAGATCTTCCTAGCCACAAGAGAGCTTATTCTACTAGAGCTTTGGCAGCTTAGAGCACAGCTCCAGTGAACACTCGTAGCCAACAAAAATCCAATATCGTGTGCATGGGTTGCATGAGCACTAGGAGTGGCATCTGTGGACCACACATCTTGAAGAACCAATTACTATAGGTTAAGTAACTACTTTTAAGCAGCTGGCTTGTTAGCAGGGGAAGCTGCACCACTGTTGAAAGAGAGCAGGAGGAGGAGCCATTGCCGGAGTCCTTTTCCTCTAAGTGGGAAGGGGGAGGCCAGAGGAGTTGCCAGGCATATGTCATTAGGAGGAGTTATTGAGAATGGTTGCTGCTTTCCTGTAGCTGCTCTGGAGCACCATAATGCCCTCTGTGACCAGGAAGACGGAGCCACTGCTCATGGAAGGGAAAATCTTGGCCGGGATCAACATAGCCCTTGCAAGAGCAAGGAAGGGATAATATACCCCTGAGCAGGACACACACTCCATGTTGTGATAACTGGGCCTACAAATTTATCCTGTTCCACCCACCGCTCCTTTGTAGGGTCCTTAAAGAGAGACCTACGGAGAAAAATGGACTATCAGAGGGATCTTCACCATCATGGCTGCCACCTCCACCATTTCCTGGGACCACAGACCTTCTTTGTCCTAATCCTGAGAGATTTCCTGACCAGACTGGGCCAGAGAGCGGGACTCAGATGACATTGGCTCCTCTGCTAACTCCAGCTGAATCCCAGACACCGTGGGATGTGAGACTTTGTGACCTCCCCATTCCTCGTGCATCCTTTTCCTTCCCTACCTTATTTCTTATCTTTCCTATCCCTCGGCTTTTTCTTTCTCTTTACTAGGAGTCTCTGGTTTAGCCAGTCAAGACTGTATTCATTACTACAGCTCTGTAAGCCTGTGATCAGAAGGAGGTAGCTAAAAGCACTGCCCTAGACACCCCAATGCTGGTTGGTCTCGGAGTGGCTAATAAGACTGTGCTGTGCCTGTATTTCTGCAGGAGTGAGATTCTAAGTAAGAGTCAATATCAGAGACAGAAGCTGAATTTCAATCTCTGCTGTTCTTTTCTCCCCACTTTTTGCATGTGGCTTCACTCCAGCCCATCTCAACTAACTTACTTTCTTTTCCCCAAAAAAGACAGTTATTACCATCTTTGATACCATCTAAGAGACTGTCAAATGAGTATGTTTCCTCCTAAAAATTATCTTCAGCTAAGGGGAACAAGGGATGTTGTTATAATGAAAACCTTATTTAATATTTTACATTTAAAATGCTTTAATTGTTTTTTCTTCTCTTTCTGTATCTTTAATAAAATGTTATAAGGATTTTTAATGGTGTGTTTGCCATGGTACTAAGCAAGCTGAGATCTCTGTACTCCAAACCATGTTTAACACTGCTTAACGTTGGACAATAACTGGGTTATGTTAACACTTTTGGCCCATATATTCCATCTAAATTAATACACCTTCCTTCCTCCTGCCCTTCCACACAAAGGGATCTGAGCATCCCAGTGTATCCATATTGGGACGAGAGAGAGACACCCAGTTCAGTGAATTTGAGGTCCCCATGGGGGCATTCATCCCTAGATGGAGAGTATGCCATGTTTCTGCTATTGACATCCCTTGCATGTTTTCACCATGGAGGTAATTTAATTTACTGTTAAATTGCTAATTGGTTAAATTTATCCTTGTTCTGTTCCATCTATGCATTGAGGTGGTGCTCATCATTATCTGAGCATCTGGAGAAAAGGATTAGTCGATAGAGCTTGAGAGAGTACTACCACCTATTCTTTGACTCTTAATTTTAAATGAGGATTGTGCAAATAAAACCCATTCTTTGTTTTGTAGAATGTTTCCAAATTTTAAAACATCTGTTATAGAGAACAGAGGGACAGGGGGACTGTGTATTTTGGAGAACTGGTAATATGCTATAGAGATTTTCACCTTTTGGCTGCCAATATAAATCCACCTCCAATGTCAACTTCTGTTCACCATCTACCCTGAGATCTATTGTGTGGCTATTCAGTGGCTTCCATGAAATGTGTTAGTGATTTCAGGCCAGTTCTCAGTAGGTAGATGTCCACATCACAAGACTACTACCACTTTTATCATTGGGAGCCTGACTAGGGAAGCTAAGGATTAAATAACTCTGGAGATTGAACTGTGCTTTCATATTTACCGATGTGATCTCTCCAGACTAGGTAGGAAGCACATTAGTATGACATTGTGTGGAAGTTTACCCTGTCGCTGCTTGCTTGTTTTAAGACTAAAATTCCTGATAAATGTGAGTCTTAGGTTTGGTTTTTGAAGTTTTTAAAACAGATACAGGTCCTAATAATTAGAAGAATGTTATTCTACCAATAGATTAATGTGAAATATATTCTTAAAATGAGAATCACATTGATAAGAGGTCCCTCTTGATATTAAAAAACAAACAAACCCCAACATGAAAAGTCGCCATACCAAGACTCATTAATCAAGCTAAACAGCTAAAGCCAGTACTTACAATGATAAAACTTTTTAGCTTCTCATTATTTATTTTTACTGTTAGTTTATATGCTATGGTTAAGTATGATCTGCAATAATAAAAGCACATTCATGAAATTACAATATACGAATTTTGATCACACATTGAAAGTAAAGCACTGATTTTCTTCTATTCATAATTCAAGAGTTTCAGTAAGAATAATTTTTTCTTCTAAAGTGTCATAAAATCCAGGAGGTGGCACTGTAACTAAACTTTTCTTACTACAGAATGGCTCCATTATATTAAATTATTTCCTCCTGTAACTGAGTAGTGTGTTTTTATTTCTAAATAGGAACTTGAAATAGGAAGATCTGAAATATAGGACCTGTGGTTATTTAAGATACTTAGATGAGTTTATTATTTCACCCTGAGTCTCAGGTCCCTGTATATTTTAATATACTGTAGAAGTAATCAGCATATAAACTGAAAGATTAAACTTCTCCTCCGAACAAATCCTCGTGAAAGTAAATGGGAATGGAGTAGTTGCGATCTTTGTCTTTATCCAGTACTCTTCTCGTTCATCTCTGAGTACATTAGTGGATATCTCCCAAATATTGAGGAACACGTAATCTCAAGCTAGGCAGGTTTATTCATTATACCACACTTCAAAGGAAAAACCCTCTAATGCAGGAATCGGCAGCCTTTCAGAAGTGCTGTGCCAAGTCTTCATTTATTCACTCTAATTTAAGGTTTTGCGTGCCAGTAATACATTTTACCGTTTTTAGAAGGTCTCTTTCTATAACTCTATAATATGTAGCTAACCTATTGTATGTAAAGTAAATAAGGTTTTTAAAATGTTTAAGAAGCTTAATTTAAAATTAAATTAAAATTCAGAGAGCCCGGGCCCAGGGAGTGTGAGTGCCACTGAAAATCAGCTCGCGTGCCACAGGTTGCCTGCCCCTGGTCTAATGTATCTACAGCGTAATTTAGCAAGATAGAAAAGCATGTGACTAATGGACTATTTTGTGCATTAAAGTTACATGTGCATAAGTACTGTCCTAAATAAAGGCCCTAATAGGTACGAGAGAAGTTCAAGTTGTCCATTTAATTACTGCTGGAACTAGAATACAATACAAGAACAAAAGTTACAATTGTGTCACTTTCTGACTTTTTATCTTCAACCTTCATGTTATTTTTAGGAAATTGGCGCAGTATGTCTTAAATATTTTATGTATCATACATGTAAAATCTGAAGACAAGTAAACAATAGCAGGCTTTAAAGCAGGCTTTAAAGTTATCCTATCCTTGTCCTTCCCTTTCATAATTTAATTTGTATAAAATTAAAGTTGGATATTAAACTAGTTAAAATTTGTATTTATTGGCATTTGTGTAGCACTTGCTGAGAAACTTGTAGGAGAAGAGGAAACAAAGCTGGGGGGAGAGACTAACTCAGAATTCAAAACCAGTGCAACATGTTTCTATGTTTCAAAGCCATAAAGCAAACAGTGTTACACCTTGAAGTATTCAGTGATGTGAAAAAAAAGAATATTCTTAGCAATAGGGATTGGGATTTCACTGATTGGGTAGATCTATTTCTTATTAATATTGGGAATAATATGATATTGAAAATAAAATTGAATTTCTGCATTCATCATTCATGCAGTAAAGAAATAAGCATTTCTGTTAATTTTAACCTGGATTATAAAGCTTTATTGAGTGCAGGAGAGGGTTCACTTCATCTCTTGAGCAAAATACTTAAATCTAACCTTTATAAGTCATACTTTTAAAAAAATGTGGGCTGTCCCCAACTTCCCTGTTCCCTACTTTAAACCAGGGCACAGTAAATCGTCTATTTTAATATTTCCTATATTTCTAATTAAGGTCTAACCATTTAAACCTTAATGTCTTGATCCGTTTAATCTTCTAATTTTGTTACATTTTTTATAGCTATTAATTTCAAAGTAGCTATTTATACTAAGCTTTATAGATTAGTCATTAGAACTGTGATTATAAAATTGTTTGCATTTTAATGTCTCTTTCAGCTGATTATCTGGCTCAGGCATTTGATTCCCTTTGCGTGGACTTGAAGACAGATGAAGGAAAGGCCTTGTTTTTGGAGTACCAATCTGTGCCTGTTATATTAAGTCACTTAAGAATATCCAGTAGAGGTCTGCTTTCCAATGCCATTGATGGTTTACTTCAGATGACAATGGAATCTGGTAAATTTGCTTAATTTTAAACAATAAAAATATAGGATTATAAAATGAACAACAAATGCAATGAAACTTAAATCCCAAGTGAAAAACAATCCGTACTTTCTTTCTGATGTAATATGTAGTAGCAAGTGGTACTTATCTTTTTGTCATACAAATACAGCAGTTGTGAAGCTGTTCCCTAGCTGCATGAGTTAGCTGTTTCTCATTCTTTATGTATAAGTAAATTATTTTGGGATTTTTTTTATTTCTTAAATATATGCAGCATATTGTCAGATCTCTTTTCTGATTTATCCCTGTTACATTTTGCAACTCATTCTAAGGTTTTTCCATTGCTCCTGTAGGTGATGGGCACATTTCTAGTTTCTCTGAAGTCAGTCTATGCTAGAACAGACATTGGATGCAAGTCCTTCTGCCGTCAGGTGGAGACATGAAAATAGCCAGGCTCTTATATGAACTTTCTTTATAATTTGAGTGAGTAGCTGATGCTGCTCAGTTTTTCCACTTATAAGTAAAAGTGACTTTTCTAAATGACTTGGTGACGTTTTGTTTTTGTTTTACTGTTGCTGGATGACCTAGCCCTTAAAGCGGGGGTGGAGGGGCTCAGCCTTACCTGTTTCACTTTTAAACTGCATCCCTAAGTGATTGGCGTTGAGGATAGCGATCAGGTGATCCCCGATGCTCAGATAAAAGGCATTGCTTCCCTATATGAAAGAGGTTACTCAGAGGATGAGAAACCTGCAGGAAGGCTTCTGCAGGAAACCAAAGGCCAGAGAGGACCTGGAGAAGAGGCCTTCTATGCCAGGCATGTGTGGGACCAGGGCAGAACCCTTAAGTGGAAGAGGCTTTAGGAAGCACCAAACAGCAGGACCTGGGTTTTGGAAAAGAACTATTGAACAAGAGACTAAGGAAATGTGTAGTTGGAGAAAGTCTGGTTTTAATTTAAGTTGACATTGAACTGTGATATTATTTTAATAAAACAGACCTCAAGAAAGGATGTTACTCAACAAATGAGAGCTTATGTGCCGTTATTGGTGGGTTCAGGAAGGGGAAACTGAGGCAGAGGATGGGTCAGATGCTGTATCAGGGGATCCCTGATACGTAAACCTTTTTGTTTTGTAAAAATTTCTGGGTTTTTGGACCAAGAGGGGAATACCCCTGTGTTAGAAATATTGAAGGTAGTCAGCTGGGCATTTTTACATACTTAAGTTCTTGGAGAAACCAAAATAGTTAAATTTCAAACCAAACTCCCCATTGTATCTTTGTTTGTGCTGGTGGAAATGGGACTGTTCGTTCTGCCTTAAAAAAGATACTTTTAAAAATATTACTGGTGGAAGGCTGAACAGCATCAAATAGCCTAATGAGATGAATGTCTCGTGTATTCGCCTGATTTTAACTCTACTCCTCTCTCTTCAACCCACCTATCCTTCTTCACGCACCCCTGTGCTGCTAGTGTTGCAGTGTTACTTCTGAAGCTACGGTGTTTGCTGCACCAGTATAGCTTGCAGCTAATGTTGATTCAGCAGACCTCGCCATTACTCGTAAAGAAAGACCACAAGCTCCGTTCAGTGGCAAAGGCTCGATCAGGTTTATTGTCTTCAAAGCATGGTACTAGGGCCCCTCATACCAAGCAGGTTCACTAACATATGTATGTCTGTGACAAGGTATCGGCTTAATCAACATAATATTGTTTGCTCGGCCAATACAAAATTGCCCCTCCTATGACTTTCTTTTATACATTGGTACAAACAAGTTACTTATTACACTCCAGACGTTGTTAGCTACCATCCTTGTACCTTGTATCTGATAGTTTGAACAAAACATCCTCATCCATTATCTTGTCATTCCCTCCTTCTCTCACAAGGAATCTGTGACTTCCTGTATCATCCTCTTATCAATGTGCTTACTTGATTAGCTGATACCTAGCCTTGCTGTTCTGACAAGGCCTACTTTGGCTCACAGCTTTGGTTCATACTTTTAACCATGCCTAGGGCTCCAGCAAGGCCTACACCCTTTACTAAATTATTTTCCTCAACACTAATAGTTGTGGATACTCGGTGAAGAAGTTGTTGGTTGTGTTGGGAGAGGATAGTTTGATAAGGAGTTGTATTCAGAAGAATGGTTAAAGATTGACAGCTGGTAGCGTTTGTGGGGGAAGAGTTAAGGTTCTTCTCTGAGTGACTGCACATTTCAGGTATGTATGTGCCCAGTGTACCAGAGCCAGAGATATTTCCCTTAATGATATCTGTCATGGCAGCGCATGCACCCTTTGCTGTCTCATGCTGTTGCATGATGGTATAAAGGACCCATCCTCAGCCTCCCTCAATTGCTTCCTACTGCTCATGACTGGTAGTCAGAGCATGTTGCTTTGCTCTGCAAGTGTTGTCCCTTTCAGAAAATTTGTTTTTTCTTGTATGTAGTTAGTGTACTTGTCTATAGTTAGTTAGAATTTTGGAGTAAGTTTCATTTGTTATTTTACTTAATTTTTATTTAGAGTGTTGATTTCCACCTGTTCTGGGAAAAGGATCTAGAAGTTAGTGAATCACAAATTGAATCAGAGTCAACAATGTGATGCAGTTGGAAAAAAGGTTAATATCAATCTAGGATATATTAACACAAAAGTAGGACACAGGAGGTAACTGTCTCACTCAGCACTGGGTGAGGCCTCAGCTGGAGTGCTATGCCCAATTCTGAGCATCACCCTTTAGAAAAGTTATGAGCAAATTGGAGAGTCCAGAGGAGAGCAACAAAAGTGGTAAAAGGTTTAGAAAACCTGAGCAGTGAGGAAAGGTTAAAAAAAAATTGGGCATGGTTAGTCTTGAGAAAAGAAAACTGGGGGGAACTGATACGTCTTCATATATGTTAAGGGCTGTTATAAAGAGGAAAATGATCAATTGTTCTCCATTGAACTCCACTGAATGTAGGACAAGTAGTAATGGGGGCTTAATCTACAGCAAGGGAGATTTAGGTTAGGTATGAGGAAACCCTTTCTAATGATAAGGGTAGTTAAGCTCTGGAATAGGCTTCAAAAGGAGGATGTGGAGTGCCCGTCATTGGAGATTTTTAAGAACAGGTTAGACAAAACACCTGTCTAACCTGTGTTACTTTCATGGGTCAAGGCTTGAGTCTTCCATGGGAGGTCCAGCAGACTATTCAGAATTTCTCCTGGGAAGGGTCAACCCTGTTCTCTCAGCAGACTGATGAGAAATTTCAGTGTTTCAAAAGACTTGAAGGCTACATTGAAAACACTGGGATTTTACACTCTATTCTGTAAAAAGAAACAATTCTGCCCTCAGTCGTACCAACGATACCTGCATTTCATGCTTAGGCAGTCTGACTACTCTAGAAAAAAAGGGGGAAACTGCTAGCAAAGTTTGATGGGTCCACCCTTTAAACTGATGGCTACCTGCTCTTGACTCCATCAACTCATGAAAGTAGCATTTTTTGGTAGCCATTACCTCTGCAAGAAAGAGAGGCAGAATTGTGAGCATTGGTAGCTTATGCTCCCTAGACAATCTTTTATAAGGACAAAGTACTTAGATCCGCATCAAATTTTTTTGACTAAAGTAGTATTGGAATTCCACCTCAATCAAGTGATATACTTACCAACTTTTTTTCCTGAGCCCCATTCTCATAAGGAAGAAGAGACTTCATACCGTGGATGTTAGAAGAGCAGTAACTTTTTATTTGAACAGAACTAGATTGTTTAGGTCATCCTCCCAGCTGTTTATGGCAATTGCAGACAGGATGCAAGGCATTCTTGTCTTGATTCAGAGAATCTTGTCCTGGATTTCCTCCTAAATGTATCTGTGCTGTGACATTTCTAATGTAACCCCTTCGGGTAGAGTAGTAGGGCACACTACAAGATCTCAAGGAGCGTCCTTAAGCTTCTGCCTTAAGTACCTATAACAGGTATTTGTAGAGCACCTGTTTGGTTGTCAGTACATACTTTTACAACTTATGCTATACCTCAGCATTCCAGAGATGATGCCAAGTTCGGATGAGTAGTCCTTCAGTCACTCTTTGAGTAGATGAGAAAATCCACCCCCAGACTGCTTGTGAGTCACCTGAAGTGGAGTGGACATGTGCAATCACTCAGAGAAGAAAAAACAGTTACTGACCTTCGAGATGTTGCACTTGTCGATTTCATGACCCCTTCTCCTTCCCCTTTATAGAAGAATGATCCTGGTATTTTCTCATGGAGGCTGCCCTAACTCTTCAGAAGGGGCCTCATCAAAGACTTCTTCCAGAAGTACTTCCCCTACTTAACCCATTGATGGATGCAGGAGTTCATTGTTGCTAGAGCTGCCTTTTAGGAGGCTAAGAGCTTCTGAGCTTTCTCAGATTCAGAAGCATAAGAAGTCAGTACCAAGTTAGTCAGTCTCAAAGAACACCATTCCTCCTCAGAAAGCTCCTCCGGTACCGATAGTAAAGTGCGCCCTTCAGTTTACTGTTCTCAAATACTAGTCATACTGGGTCTCTTGATGTTGACCTGTTGACTCTGGTGTCCTTTCAGGGGCCATCGAGACTAGCTCTTGGTCCAGCAGAGACATTGGGTCAGTCTTCTCTGATCTTGGTGGAACAACCCTGTCTCTCTTTACTGACAACACTAGACGCTTATGCTGCAGCAGAGACCTTTAGTATCTCTCAATAACGTGGTTTGTCACCTCTTGTTCAGGGCAAAGACTCTCTCATTTGGCACTGCCGGAGATACTATGTCTCTTAGCTATGGTACATTTCGCAGTGGCTCTGCCACTGTCCAACCCTGTACCGCAGTTGACCTCTGCACCAGTGCCGATGCTGATTTGTTGTACGGTACCAGCAGTCAGGAAGTCATCCATGCTTCCTTTGATGCTTCGAACCCAGCACTGATCCAGATCCCAGTCTCCAAAGACAACCCCCAGTACCACACTGATGTGGGCTTCGGACTACTCCAGGTCTTTCTTGGAGTCTAAAGATGGCTTGCTGATTACATGTTACAGACACAGTGGGGCATCCTCTAGATCATGCTTTCAGTTCTGCAAGTGATCTTAGACAGGGGCAGAGCACAGAACTGGGAGACTTGGACCTGGCATTCCTGGGGTCCAGTACCATTCTGACCCCCTCAGTGGTCATATTGGATGCCATGAAGGACACCTCTAGCTTCCAGGTCACCTTCCTCGCCCCCTTGTAAAGTCACAAAAGCCAGGAGGGAAGTCTCTCCCACTGATACCTGGAGACAGGTGATGGGTAGTGGTGGTATTGACTGACCTTGGAGATCGGCAGTTGGGGAACAGTACACTGTCTCAGTACTGCAGGATCAGCCTTAGAAAGTCTCTACAGTGTCCCTTCTTAATGCTTTGTCCTCATCACTGGATGAGGCACTGTTAGTGGAGACGTCATCCCTGGTACTGGATGATTTCAAAGTATACCAAAAGCTCCTTAGATGGATGGCAGCTTCTCCTGAAAAACAAGTTAAGCTTGTAGAAGAGAGCGGCCATAAGTTATTGATATTTTCCACCTAGCTACAACAGGAACGATAGCATTGTTGATGGATATGGGTATCATGAAGCCTATTAAGACTCTGTGCCAGACCCCCTCATCCATTCCACCAGTGGCCAAACTCATTGAACAGAAATATCAAGTTCTGTCTGGGGGAGGATTGAACATTTTTATACATGTCCCATTCTAGGGTCACAGGTGGGACACTGTGAATGAGAGAGGTCTCCAGGGACAGTCTAAAGCTGCCTCCAAAGGAAAACATGCAGAAAAACTGTATCTGTTTAGGAGGAAGAGTTTTTTCACAGCAGGATTACAACTTCACAGCTAAATATCTGGTCTTACTGTCCAGATACAACTGTATCAACTGGTGGGCAATCTCTTAGTTTACAGACAAACTTCTGGGGAGCTCTAGAGAGCAATTCTGAGCCTTGGTTATAGACCACCAATTGGTTGCTTATTCAGCACTGCAGACATCACTGGATGTGGCAGATTTGGTAGCCAGATCCATGGTGACAGCTGTCACCATGAATTGTTCTTGGTTGCTGGCCTCTGGAGGTACAGTACAACAAACAAATGAAGACCTCACTTTTGAGGTACCTGATTTATTTTCATACAGCATAGTTAAAGCACTTTACACCTCACAGTATTCTAGAGCTGTTTTGAAATTCTTAGGGCTCTCTATGCACCATCTACAAGAAGGACCAAATATCATGCTTATCCACAACCAAGCGATAGTACTTCTTTTTTTGAGAAGTACTTTTGACCAGTCTAAGAGGAAGCAAAGATCACAAAGATGGAGGCTTTGAGCTCCTGCTTCTTCTTTGTTTTCATCAAATAGGCATACCCAGGCCTCAGAACAGCTGGCTTGACTGCTATATGAAGGACGGTGTACTCAGCAATCTGAATTCTACTGCCCTTTTCCCTCCTGGACAGGTTATCCCACTTCCTACATATATGGCAGGCTATTAATTTGGACAAGTTGGTGCTAAGCATGGTGGAATCTGATTATACCCTGCAATTTCTTTCTATCCCACCTTCCCTGACCCTCTTTAGGGAACCTTCTCCGAAGTCTGCCATAAGACTGTAAGTGCAGACTCTACATACTTTGGGAGCTGTGGAAGGAAGTGCCCCAGCCTCATCAAGGGAAGAGGGTTCTGTTCTCAATATTGCCTAAGACCCGAGGCCAGATGAGGTCTTAAACTCATTCCAGACCTTCGGAACTTAAACAAATACATCAAGAAGTTAAAGTTCAGTATAGTATCTGTCACTGCTGTTATTCCTACCCTAGCTCCAGGAGACTGTTATGCTACCCTCGACTTGCAGGGATGCCTGTTTCCATATGGCGATCCATCGCTAAGGTTTGTGATAGGTCAAGATCGCTACCAATTCACTGTTCTGCCCTTTGGTCCATTATTGGCACAAGGGGTTTTTACCAACTATAAGTCTGTGGTAGTGGCGTACCTTCAGCACAAGGATGTCCAGGTGTATTCTTACCGGGTTGATTGGTTGATTTGAGGTCATTTAAACAGGTAGAAGTTGTTATACATTGAATTCTCCAATTGTTCAGTTCTTTAGGCCTGAAAATAAGCAAGGAAAGGTTGATATTATCTCTCGTACAGAGGGTGGGGTCATTGGAGTTATTCTGGATTCCACAGTCTCCAGAGATCTTCTACAACTTCCCAGGTTCCATGCTATTCAGGATCTTTATTTGTGTCAAGAATTACTGCAAAGAAAATTTCTGAGTCATATGTACATATGTGACCCTCATCTGCCCCATGCCAGACAGCACCTCAGAGCAGTGCAGGTTGGGCTCAGTGCAGTTCAGTGACCAGTTTGTGCAGTTCACCATTTGCACAAACAATAAGCATCCTGATCAAGGTGCTGTCCTCACTGGACTGGTGGATGCACTAGGAAGTCCTATTTGCTCCCCTTACTCCATCCATTACTCTAGTAAGTATACGTCAACCATGGGGTGGGGAGAGTATCTAGATTGCCTCCAAGCCCAGGCGCTTTGGTCCCCCCAAGAAGCAAGGTTACACATAATTGTCCTTGAGCAGCGAGTGATTTTTGCTGCATGCCAACAGTTTCTGTCTCATGTTTGGGACAAGATTCTCTAGGTATTCGTTGACAACATCACAGCGGTGTTTTATGACAACAAACAAGGGGGTACCAGGTCAAACAGACTGTGCCAAAAGGTTTTCAAGTTATGAAATTTCTGCATTCAGAACTCCTAGCTCTCAGGGCATCACACTAACCAGAGTTCAGAACACACTGGCTGACCATTTGATCCAGTCTTTCACCCAAACCACAAATGGTCTCTCAACTTAGACATACTGTCTGTGGTATCTCCTATAGAGCTTTTTCCCCCAAAGATGGACCTGTTTGCAACTTAACAGACAGGAAATGTCCCCAGTTTTGCTCCAGGGGAGGTCACAGCCGTTTTAGTTCAATTCTGCAATTGAACAAATCATGCTCTAAAAGGACACCAATATATTTGCTGTGATTATTTTACTGAAGGCCTTTCTGGATCATTTATATGGTCTTGAATGGCATCTATGCATTCTCATAATTGCATTTAGAGATACATTTGCAATGTGATGTGGCAGCATAAAACACCAGTTGAGTTTTGGGTTGAACATGTAAGGACTTTTTGTCATAGGACATGGGGAGGTAATAGGTCCTTTCTGTATGATTGTGGTTTGATTGCATTTGAAATATTGTGTTCTGTTCTGGGCAGCTTATTACCTGACAGGTATTGACACATTTGGAGGGAGCGAAGAAAAGAGCAACAAAAATGGATGGAGATTATAAAGATGGATTTACATCGAAAAATTAAGAGAGAAATATATATACCTTGCATATGCATTGTTGTTGTTGCTGTGTCAGTTCCAGGATATTAGAGAGACTAGGTGAGTGATGTCATATCTTTTACCAGACCAATTTCTTTTGGTCAGAAAGACAAGCTTTTGAGCTACATTGAGAAAGAGCTGTGTGTAGTTCGAAAGGTTGTCTGTCTCATCAACAGAAGTTGGTCTAATAAAAAATATTACCTCACCCACCTTGTCTGTCTAACATACCTTGCTTAGATGTCTATTTAGGGCATAACAGTCTACACATATTGCAAATAAACCCACAGAAACATTTATTATGCTAATTATATTCTGACATAATTACCAGTAATAGGATGAAAATTAGAAAAAAGAAAAATTTAACCCTTACCTGCTCTCTGGTGTTAGCTGTACTACACTATCAACACTAGAGGTTTGCACAAATAGTTTAGACTCTTACAGTGGCATTGACCATCTTGCTGAAAATTAAAATCATGTTAGACACTGAGTGTGGGAACCCTATGCAAGCAGTTGTAAGCAAGTCTCCAACTGACCTAACTAAAGAAAACGTTTTTTTAAAAATGCAACTAAAGAGAAATAAGTATAAATACAGTGCTTTGTTAAAATATTATGCTTTGACGTTTTTAAATGACTTAAACTATAATTTCTAGGTGATTTTTTTTTTCTTCAAGCCATAATGGTTGCTTACAGTGGCAGCTTCAGAAATGGAAATTCTAAGTAGCTTGTTCAGATACTTCACTCTTGCTTTATGAATTTTCAAATGGCTGAACTTAACTAAATGGGTTCAGTTTTCCTTTAACAGATAAACATCAAAAGCAAATCTTTCCTTGTTATACCTTGTGATGAATTGGGCGTCAGATTTTGTGATGGCCATAAGAACACTGAAATTGCAGCTGGGGATTGAACAATGGAGGGATGATGCAGGAAAGAGAATTTAGTCTGTAACTTAAAATAAATAGATATAACCTAAAGAAATTTGTAGCTACCAACATGTGTGCCGCTAATTGCCCTGATCATTTTGTTTCTTTCCTATTCTTCTGCCTTTCATCTGTCTTTGGCTCTTTTGATTGTTTGCTCTATCATGCAGGAACTACCTTTCTCAGGTTTGGAAACCACCTAGCAAAGTTTGGGCTCTGCAACAATAAAAATAATAATTAAGCAATACTACATCAGATATATTTTAAATACTGGGTCCAAACAACTGTGATCATTCATCAATAAGATACGGGAACTTAACTTAGCAAGTTGTTCCTCTCTCTTTTATAAATAAATTACTGCAGGTGTCTGTATGCAACAGGGAAACAATTTCATTTCCTCCTAAGTTCTTTGCTGTTCCATAATCATAGTGAGGGACTTCTCCAAACGGTCAGTCATGTTGTCAGTATTCTGTCACTCACTTGCGTTGCTACCATCTCTTCTCCTTCCTGTTGGTGTGCGTTAGCCACTGATGCTAGTAAAAGTTACATCTCCACATGAAGTGGAGGCAAAACCCTACTGTTTAATTATTCAGCATGAGATTCTCACAAATACGCTTTCTGTCTCTGTTCATTTTCGAAAAGTTTACCTAAGTTTACGTAAGTTTAGAAAGGAGATTTTTTTTGCTTTTAAAGACAACAGCTTGTGAGATTTTATGACTGTTGGTGACTGATCACTTTCAGGGGAATCTGATGTAATCTGTCAACAATAATTAATTGCTTATTGTCTTTTGCAGTGTACTTTTGAAACTGAACTACTAATGCAAGTTGGTACAGATTTCTAAGGATGCCTGTGCAGGCTTGTACAGAATATTATAACTTGTACAAAACCTGACATGACAGATATAGACTCCATAATCACCAAAAGTTTACAAGAAAAATTAAATATAATTACTACAACTACAGACCACCAAAATAGAAATTTATCAAATATGTTTTAGAAGCACTTGTTCATCTCCACAATTATTTTTCAGATAAATGTGCATTTAAACGTATTACATTAACATGGGCTTTCTAGCAATTTACAGTAGTATCCTTCCAGAAGAAGTTACTAAGAGATTTTGTAAATTTAGTTTATAAAAAAAATTCTCTTAAAATACATAAACTATTTTTGATTGCTCTAATTCCAGCTAATTATATTCTGTGAAACTGAGCAATTCTTTCCACTTCGATGGGTGGTTCTATTTTATTAAAGTAGTCAATCTTTTCTATAGTATTTTTATCTTATGCCTTATATTCTGTGTTATAAACTTTATCAAAATATCAACTTTTTTCTTTACTATTGAATTTTATTTCAAAAGGAATAACATAGGGAGGTCGTAAGAAGATTTCCCTGGCTTTATATCCTGCCAGCAGAGAGCCAGTTAGGTAGGATACTTGTGTGTGTCTGCAGAGGTGTCTCAAATTGTGGATCAGTTACTTTTTGTTTGTAAGCCGTTTGGAGCAAGGAATGTCTTTCTGTATAGCACCTAGCACAATAGGGCTGTGATCTGTAACTAGGGCTTTCTGGTGCTACAGCCATACTACTACTAATGTACTTAGAGGTGACTCCCATTATCTTCAAGCCAATGGGGAGAGCTTGCCACCATCATCTGCCCAAAATGCATTCAGTCTGAGCCTGAAGGCATACATCATCCCACGAATGTCTTTATACTCACTTTATTTTCTGTTGTCTGAAGACATATTTATTTAAACAAACTTCGTCTATAAATTAGTTTGTGGATGCTAGTGGTCTTATTCATCTATATTTGATAATACTTACTGTGTTTTCACTAGCTTTGCTGTTGCACCTTCCTGTTACCTGTTCTTAGGAGTAACTCCCGTGGTAAACACGGTATTCTTCGGCTTCCCATTATTATAAAATGATTCACATCACTTCTTCATTGGTGTAATGTAGTCTGGGAGGACTGCTGTCTTTATCATAATTTGGAAATGTGTACTCACTTCTTGCGTCCCTGGGACACTATAAGAATTTCAGTTGGTCTTGCTTCAATTGCTGCCCAGTAACTAACACAGTCTGTTAAGTATTTTTGCTCAAGAGAAAAGTTACTACCTTTCTAGGTCAAAATTCCTAGAAGTGGGTTATGTGACAAGAGTACAGTAGTTGAACTGAAATCCTCTGGGAGATTAGTTCTTTCAGTATGCTAGGTGAGCTTCCCTTTGCTTTGCTCACTTTAATCTCCTTGCAAATGTGCTAGCAGTGTACATCGATTACACACATCTGTCTGAGAATTAGGCTACATCTGTAGTCTTGAGGCCCATGTTTAAGAATTTAACAAGCTAGACTCACCTTAGCCATGATCTTTACAGTGTTACTAGGATTTCTGGGATAGATGATCTTTTTTCCCAGATTTGATATTTTGCCGTATCTCTCTAACAACTGCAGTGTTTCAACTAAATATTTTTCTTGGCTAGATTAAGGACCTTCAGTCTAATTCTATACGTCAGTCCCATATTAAATACAGTTTTGTAGCTGTGTTGATCCCACAGAGCTCCCTCTGTAGCTTGAAAGCTTGTCTCTCTCACCAAACAGAAGTTAATCCAATATAAGATATTACTTCGCCCATCTTGTCTCTCTAATCCCACATTACTAATTTTAAGAGTAGCATACACATCCATGAGCAGTCCTCAGGAATAGAGCTGGTTATGAATTTTTTGACAGAATATTTTTGTTGAAAAGTGCTGATTTGTTAAAATTAATTTTTTTCATGGGAATGTAACAGTTTCAACTGAACTTTTAGCAGGAAGGGTTTATCTGGTCCAGGATGAAATTTCTGGTCAAAGAGACACACTCTCCCCCTGATCCCAGAATAGCTAATACCCTAGAGGTTAGGGACTTGAACCTGGCTCTTCCACATCCCAGGCTAGTGCCATAACCCACAGGCTGTAGAGTTAATTTCTCTCTCTGGCCAAATGGGTATTTAATTATTTATTCAAAGTGGAACTCTTCTAAGAGAAGAAACTGAGACCCCAGAATAGCCAACCTTCTGGTGCTCAGGGTACTCACCTAGGATGTGGGAGATTCAGAGCTGGGACTTGGGTCTCCCACTTGAGATGAGAGCACTAACCACTAGGCTGTTGATTGTTCTGGGGTTCTCTTTTATTTGCAGAAAATGCACATTGTTTTGGTTTTGTGTCGGTGCTCAACAGGGAATTTTTTTTAAATCGTAAATACTTTAGCAGGATGGAAAAAGAATTTCCTGCGTAGATCTACTCAGGATCTTCTGTCTGCCTCAAATTATATGGCCCTGAGATCTTGATTTCAATTTTTTTTCATAATGATCCCTATTGTTTCAAAAGTAGAGTACCTGTAGAAAGACTAGAGGTACACCTTGGGTATATGGTCAACCTGGATAGTCGTATTAAGGACAGAATCAGAGGGATAGTGATACTGCTCGATACCTGATAGAAATGGTCTATAGCTATTCCTCTCTGGACACAATTACCTTAGAAATGAAAATTGTTTTCACGTTGGAACCTGAGTTCCCTTTGTCAGATTGTGTTGGATGTTGAATTGTGTGGTATGTCCGGCATAGTAAAGTCTTCAGATGCTTCACAAGTGTATGTTCCAGAGCCTGAATTTCCCTTTTTTAATTTGCCTTGTATTACAAACCATATTATCGTCATATAGAGGAATATACATTCTTGCCTTTGTTCATCGCCTATTCAAAATTCCCCTCTAGCCCTCCCATCTCCTGCTGTGGATGGGAATTTTGGATGACTCCATGATTCTTCTGGGATGTGAACCTGCCTCATACAGTATTTTTTTCCCCCGTGTGATTGGAGAATCTGAGAGTTTGTCTGCTCTTCAGTAGAAACCCAGCCCTATTCCTCTGCTCCACATTTGCCTGTTTTATTCTTCTGTTATGTCTTGTCACAAACCTAGATTGTGAGCTCTCTGAGGCAGGGGAACTTTGTGCAATGTCTCAATCACAAGGGCCCTGATTATTGACTGGGGACCCTAAGCACTACCATAACATAACAATGGTAACTTTAGAGAGAGAGAGAATTACCCACTTATAATTTTGCTTTTCTGAAGATACCTTTGATTTCTACACACCTTTTCATTGTCCTTTCAATTGTTGATTTTTTCTGATGATCTCATCCTATCATAAATATTCATACACATATTACTTTTGCAGTTTAGGAACTTCTCTGTGTCATGCTCATCAAGGGAATTAAAAATGTCTGACCTAAAGGGGTGTCTTAAAGAGCCACAATTCATTGACAGCTAAAGGACCTCAGCCTGTTTCACTGTAGGGAAACCCAAGGGTAGGAATCCAGTGAAATTATACTTTCAGAGCAGAATTACAAGAATTAATCATTTCATCTACCTCTTCATGGGTCCTATAAATGAGGAGGGTTTCTGTTACTCTTCCACTCTATTAGCCTGTGTTTTGTCAGCCTTCCATCATAAGTAACTCCATGGTCTGCCTTTGCTGTTCCTCAGCATTCCCATCCAATGGCATGAAATGGACAGTCCTTGTTAGTATTGCTACTGTCCACAGAAGCAGCAGAGAATCCTGTGGCACCTTATAGACTAACAGGCGTTTTGG
>NC_133769.1:257242291-257351241 GCF_003597395.2 Chelonoidis abingdonii
CTTGCCAACTACAGAACCAGTTTCTCCTCCCTTGGTTTTCACACCTCAACTGCTACAACAGGGCCTCATCCTCCCTGATTGAACTAACCTCGTTATCTCTAGCTTGCTTGCTGGTATATATATACCTGCCCTTGGAAATTTCCACTACGTTCATCTGACGAAGTGGGTATTCACCCACGAAAGCTCATGCTCCAAAACGCCTGTTAGTCTACAGGGTGCCACAGGATTCTCTGTTGCTTTTACAGATTCAGACTAACACGGCTACCCCTCTGATACTATCCACAGAGTAGCCGCGTGAAACTGGCAAATCTTGTTAATTTCACTTGGCGCTATTAAAGCTATAAGTAGCAGAAAAAGGCACTGGAGTCATCTGTTTGTGTACTCAGGAAGGCAATATTGCATTGCTTTGCATAGAGGTTACTTTTGGAAGGGTATCTTCACAATCATATGGGCTAGAAACTATATATAAATGAAAGCTTAAATTCTGCAGAAATTGATGAGTTAGACCTTCATGCTGACAAGGGAAAGATTCCCACTTGTCACTGCCAAGTAGATTTTTTTCAGCCACTGTTCTAAATGGTGTTAGGTTGCTTGAATTGTGCTTTCTGGGATTACAGTTTATACTGGGTTCAGTAAAGCTCCTGAAATAAATTACAACCTTGTATTCACTCCAAGGCTATCTATGATGACTAACAAAAATATATCTGTCCTTGTTTTTTTAAACAAAGATGTATCCATCTTCACTAAATTGATAGCAGCACCTTGACATTTCATTTATAAAGTACTTTACTCAACACACGTACAAAGGAACTTTCAGAAGAAATACACTTTCTTCTTTGAGTGCTTGCACACATCGATTCCATTCTAGGTGTGCGTGCGCCCACATGCACAGTTATTAGAGACTTGCCTTGGTGATATCTGTAGGGTCGGCTGTGGTGACCCCTTGAGTGCCACGCTCATGCGTCAGTATATCAGGCACCGCTAGTTAGGCTGGAGCATTTGCACTGCGCCGGACAAGCCCCAATCAGCACCAGGCTCGGTGCAGGATGTGCTGGTGGACACTGTGGGGAAGGAGCAAGTGCCCACCCCAAAACCCCCTTTCCCTGTGGGGGAAAATGCCCGGGCCCGCCCTCCCCGGTGGTTCAGTCATCCTCCTCCTCTCCAGACAAGGCGATGGCAGTGCCCTCCCAGGCTTGTCCACTGGATGACTTCAGGGAGAATCAAGCGCTGATCTGACGGGCGGCCACCAACTTGGGCTTCGAGGCAGAGGAAATGGCAGAACAATCGGACACATTGTTCAATGTGCTCTCCATATCCATGCCAGCACGTGTAGCAGTCCC
Source organism: Chelonoidis abingdonii (assembly GCF_003597395.2). NCBI lineage: Eukaryota > Metazoa > Chordata > Testudines > Testudinidae > Chelonoidis > Chelonoidis abingdonii. The sequence continues at coordinate 257,243,632 of NC_133769.1, forward strand.
AGTGCATGAGGGAGCCCTAAACATTTACAAAGCCATCTGGCAAACCCCGTCCTCCATTCACCCACTTCCAAGTAGGCTGAAAAGAAGTATTTTGTCCCTGCCAAGGGGCTTGAATACTTATACATCTACCTACCACCAGGGTCATTGGTCATGTTGGTGGCCAACGAAAAGGACAAATGGACCAGCTAGTTCCACGCCCAAGAATAAGGATTCCAAGAGACTGTAACTTTTTGGAAGGAAAATTTATTCCACGGCCAGTCTCCAGTTCAGGGTGGTGAATCACTAGGCTCATTTGGCACGTTATAACTTTAACCTCTGGGATGCCCTCCTTAAGTTTAAGGACTCTATGCCCCAGGAGGCAGCCCAAGAGTTAAGGGCTGTGGTGGAGGAAGGTACCGTGGTGGCTCGGTGCTTCCTCGAGATGGCCTGGGATGCTGCCGATTCGACGGCCAGGGTGGTTGCCTCAGCGGTGGCCATGAGGTGCAGCCCCTGACTTCAGACTGCCAGCCTATCCCAGGAGATGCAGTCCTCCATACAGGATCTCCCATTCGATGGAATCGAGCCATTCTCTTACCAGACGGAAAGCAAGGCTGAATGGTCTAAAAGACACTTGGGCCACGATTTGCTCCCTGGGGATGCATACACCTCAGTCTGTGAGGAAGCCATTCTGGCTGCTCCTAAGTTAAAGGCCTTGGCAGCCTCAGCAGGGACCTGCGAGGAGAAGGGATGCTCGGTTTAATTGCCGCCACCCTTCATCCTCCCAGTTGCCTATGCAACCTGCCCAGTGAAACGCCATGGAGGCCAGAAGTGCTCATTTTGAGTGTGCATTGGAGCAACGCACCAGTCACCTCCCCAGATCTGCCCCACCTTTCCCTCAGCCATCTCCATCCCTACTGTTCAGCCTGGTTGAGAGTCACCTCTGACCATTGGGTGCTAGAAATTGTGTAATTGGGCTATACCCTCCAGTTTTTGCACACCTCTTGCTTCCACCTACTCTTTCCCCGTCCCTCTTCAGTGACCCTTCTCACAAGCAACTCCTCATTCAGAAGGTAAACCACCTACAGTTGGGGGTGGTGTAGGAGGTTCCTCAGGAAATGAGAGAGGAAGGTTTCTTCTACTGCTATTTCCTGATTCCGAAGGCAAAATGGGGCCTACATCCCATTCTAGTTCTGCAATGACTCAACAAGTACCTCAAGAAGTTGAAGTTTCGCATGGTATCCCTGGTCTCCATCATTCCCTTTTGGATCCAGGAGACTGGTATGCCGCTCTCGACTTGAAAGACGTTTATTTCCATATCTCTATTTTCCAAAGACACAGATGGTGCCTCTGTTTTATGGTAGGCCAGTGCCATTTCCAGTTCACGGAGCTCCTCTTTAGCCTCTCCTCAGCCTTGCAGGTCTTTACAAAATGATGGCCCCAGTAGCCACTTACCTGAGACATTGGGGGATCCAGGTCTGTCCTTATCTCAATGATTGACTCATAAAAGGCACATTGCGGGATCACGTGCAGAGCAGCCTCAATTTGGTGTGGTCCACATGCCACGATCTGGCCTGTTTGTGAATGAATAGAAGTCAGTCCTCATACCAGTGCAACAAATGGAGTTTATTGGGGCAGTTCTCGTTTCCACATGGTCTAGGGCATTCCTTCCGGAGTCCCATTTCCAAGCCATGTCGAATGTAATTTCCCATGTGAGGGATCACTCGCTTACCACCTCCTGCACTTGCCTAAGGCTGGTAGGCCATGTGGCTGCTTGTACTTATGTGGCCTGACATGCCCAGTTCCACCTCCAGTCTCTGCAGACATGATTGGCATCGGTCTACATCCCCAACAGCATGTCCCAGACCTAGTAGTCAATGTGCTGGACCACATCTGGGTATCACTGGCAAGGTAGCTGGACCCTGCATCGATGTTGCAGGAAGTCCCCTTCGTGGCCCCGGCCCTGTTGCTGATTCTGGTGTCCAATGTCTCGGACCTAGGCTGGGGAGTCCGCCTGGGCAAGTTCAGTACACAGGGCTGCTTCTCGGGGGTTGACCGCTTCATCCACATAAATGTCCGGGAGCTCAGGGCAGTCTGCTTGGCCTGCAGGTGTTTCAGCCCCAGTTGCAAGGCAAAGGGGTTCAAGTCCTCATGGACAACGCCTCCACAATGTTTTATATAAACAAGCAGGGCAGAGCCCAGGTTGTCAGCCCTTTGCCAGGAAGCTCTCAGTCTATGGGACTTCTGCATGCAGCATGCCATTCATCTTGTGGCAGCACACATCCCCGGAACCAGAAATGTATTGGTGGATCACCTCAGCAGAACCTTCTCGTCTCACCATGAGTGGTATCTCCACCCCGATGTAGTCAACCAGATCTTCCGAAGGTAGGGGTTTCCCCAGGTGGACTTGTTCGCGACTCACCAGAACAGGAAGTGCCACCAGTTCTGCTCGTTTCAAGGAGTCAGCAGGGGCTCCCAGTCGAACGCCTTTCTGCTTCCCTGGTCGAGGGTGCTGATGTACGCTTTCTCGCCATTGCTGCATAGAGTTATCATGAAGATCAGGCAGGACAAGGTCAAGATCATCCTAATAGCTCCGTCTTTGCTGTGCCAGCACTGGTTCAGCACACTCATGGATCTGTCAGTAGCACCCCTGGTGCCACTGCCCCTCTGGCGAGATCTCCTATTGCAGAACCATGGCCGGCTGTGCACCCAAAACTGGCAGCATTGCACCTCACAGCTTGGTTGCTCCATGGTTTACTGCCGAGGAACGGGAATGTTCAGCCCGGTTCAACAGGTCCTACTGGGAAGTAGGAAGCCCTACACGAGACCAACCTATGTGAACAAATGGAAACATTTTGCATGCTGAGCCTTGATCCATAGGTTAGGCCTTAGCAGGCCTTGCTGCAGCTGATCCTGGACTACCCTCAAGCGTTTCAAGCTCCAAGGTTTGTCTCTTTCCTCAATTAAGGTCCACCTGGCCTCTGTATCAGCCTTTCACTCTCCATTCCAGGGCTGGTCGGTCTTCATGCAGGAAGGAATAGCTTAGTGGTTTGAGCATTGGCCTGCTAAACCCAGAGTTGTGAGTTCAGTCCCTGAGGGGGTCATTTAGGGATCTGGGGCAAAAATCTGGGGATTGGTCCTGCTTTGAGCAGGGGCTTGGAATACATGACCTTCTGAGGTCCCTTCCAACCCTGATAGTCTATAGTTCTATTCTATGATGGTCCAGTTCTTGAAAGGCCTGGAGCAGCTTGGTATCCTGTTCCCTTCTTCTGCGCTCCTGCAGGGTGGCATTCCTGATAGCAATAACTTCTACCCGAAGAGTCTCTGAATTTAGGATGCTTACATCAGAGCCACCCTATATGGTGTTCTTCAAGGACAAGGTCCAATTGTGAGCACATCCAGCTTTTGTGTTTCATTATTTCACGCAAGCCAACACATATTTCTGCCAGTCTTCTTACCAAAGGTTCATAAGTCAGAGGAGGAATGTGGGTTGCCCTCTCTGGTTGTCAGGAGGGCACAAGCCTTTTACATGGAGAGGACCAAGCCATTTCACAAATCATAGAATATCAGGGTTGGAAGGGACCTCAGGAGGTCATCTAGTCCAACCCCCTGCTCAAAGCAGGACCAATCCCCTAAGTCAACGCAGTTGTTCATCGCGTTGGAAGATAGGATGAAAGTACATCCGGTATCTGCCCAGAGAATTTCTTCCTGGATCACAGCCTGCATCTGTTTCTGCAATGATCAGGCGAAGGTGCCTCCGCTGGTGGTTGTAACCGCCCACTTGACTAGAGCTCAAAGCCTCGGCAGTGGCCTTCCTGGCCCATGTACCGATTTCTGACCTCTGCAGGGATGACATCTGGTTGTCTCTGCATACGTTCTTGTTTCACTATGTGCTTACACAGCAAGCCTGAGATGATGCTAGCTTCGGTAGAGCAGTGTTGCAAGCCGCATGTATGTGAACTCCGAGCCCACCTCCAGGGATTCTGCGTGTGAATCAACATGAGCAAGCACTCAAAAGAAAAAATGGTTACCTATCTTTCGTAACTTGTTGTTTGAGGTGAGTTGCTCATGTCCATTCCATTACCCACCCTCTTTCCCCTTTGTCGGAGTTGCTGGCAAGAAGGAACTGAGAGGGCATAGGGCCAACGGCGCCTGATATAGTGATGCCAGAGCTCAGCACTCAAGGAGGCACCACAGCCAACCCTACAGATACCACTAAGGCAAAAGTCTCCCGACAACTGTGCACATAGGCGCACACATACCTAGAATGGAATGGACTTGAGCACCACATCTCAAAGAACAACAGTTATGAAAGGTAGGTAACCATTTTTTCTTTACTTCATTGCCTTATGCTGTAGTTTAGATATTTTGCTAAGTTGCCTTAAGTAGGACTTACAAATGAGTTTAAGGCAAGGAAAAAAAATAAAGTAAGAAACATCTTTCTTCCCAATTCCATGTCCCTTTGCTAGTAGATATGACTAACCCATGCTATCAGTTAGAAAATATAGTGTATATGTAAGAAAGTCAAACATCATTTTATTAGCTTTCTGTATCCTTTCTGTGAAACATATTGAAATATCAGTTTGCTTTGAAACAGTGAATAACTGTTGTCCTTTATTTCTTAAATTAAAAACTAAGTTTTCAGAATGTTTGTCTCGTCATGTAAGCAATATTTGTTGAAGCAATTCTAGAATGTGAAATTTTCTTCATATTTTCTGATTGTTGCTATTGCATAATGGTGGATTGATTGAAATCACTTATTTTAATCATGGTTTAAATCAGCAAGCAGGAAACCTTGACTTAAATAATTGGTTTTAGTCTGGTTTTGCATTTGTACTTTTTAGTTATTGTCATAAAGAAAAGTTCTTTCTCATTGGCTGTTATAACCATTGGAACGTGTTGATTTGCAGCCAAATACAGCCTTTACGCTCAATTTGGTACTTCCTTTTGCTAACTGGAAGAATATACTGTATATGTACATATGTATTTAAACAATTATATAGGTTACATGTATTTGAATTCTCAATTTTAACATATTTTATGTTAGAAAATAGTGACTAGTAAACATTTGATATTTTTTTTACCCAGAATTTGTGCCAAGCTGCATTTGGATGGAAATTGGAACTAAAAGTGTACAAAAGCAACATTTTACATTTGTTTTTTATTAGTTGCATAAAGTTACCTTATATATGCAAGAATCATAAGAAAGAAAACAAGTTTATCAGAGCATATTTTGCATTTAAAATGTATTAAACAAAGGAAGTATTACCTGGAGTTAGTGAATTGACAGAATTTGAAAGTATTTAGGTGCTTAAGGGCTTGTCTACATGGTGGGGTGGGTAAGATGTTCTACGGTGGATGCGTGGGAGATGGGATGATTTCTAAAGCGCATTAACTTGTTGCACATTAGAAACAACACCATGTTAAAGCTCACTAGGGAACCTTTAGTGTGCATCAACGAGTCTACATTGACCAATTAATGCACAACGCGTTAGTGCACTTTAGAAGCCAAATCTCTGTAGAGCACCTTACCCCACTATATAGACAAAGCCCTAAAAATGCAGAACAGAAACTGCAGTACTTACATTTGGAAAAATCTAAATACCAATATTTGCTCCCTTGTAAAGACTGAAGCGAAAAAAAGCTACTTAATGTAGTATACAACATTGGGATAATTTATAAACCTTGAGTTGATCTAAAAAGTTAGCTATTTACCCCAGTTATACAATTTAAAAATAGGCACCCTTTGTCTCGTTGTAATTTGAGGAGGGCTTATTGATGCTGCTGTGTTTTTTTTAATTTAAATTATTTTAGTAGACTAAAGAAGGCTTAGGCCTTAATATAAATCGACATAATTTCAAATGTAATTTGAAATAGGTTTATTTTAAAAAAGAAAAATATATTTAATGTAAATAAAAATTGATTTAAATAAAACTAATCTGAGTTTTTAATTTTTAAAAAAATATCATCTACCTTTGGGTGGAACAAATGCACATTCATGCCCATTTCACAAGATGGGGACTTAGCAATATGATGCATGTATTTGTATTTGCATTCTCTTTGCCCTGTCAGGCCAAAAAAATGAATTGTTTGCCTTTGGTGTCCTTATTAGTTTTTTGAACTCTTAAACACAGAATTTAATGGTTTGTAATTATAAACTAATTTGTTAGGTACAAAAATGTGGTGATAAAATGTGGATCGATTTCATTGTGTATATATGAGAAATAAGATTGTGGAGAAGAGAACAAAAGTGAATAGAAATGCACCATGACTTGACCAAAAGCTATAGGTATGCAGGATTAAGGGAGTTATATTAATATTTATACGGATCAATCTTTTTTTGTTTTTTTTTGCTCGCAGTTTTTATTGCACCTGTCTGGAAGCTGAGTACTGCTAAACAAACATTTTGATAAAGACAGATTACTTAGTTTCACGTTAGCTTCTTTAAATATTTCAGTATCACCCGCTGACATGTACTTTTGCAGCTTCTTAAAGCAATACTTCTTGGTGAACCACCTTTGGCACTGCTTAGTGCTTGCCTGCTGATGACAGGATGTGCACAGCTGATATGTGAGTTTCAGATAGGTATGTCAAAGATGCAGAATTATCACTTGAGTTAAAAGTAGCCCTCCCTCCTGCCATTTTTTTATTGTTCAGAAAGCAAAATGCTTTTACTGTGTTTACTACCTTGTTTTATATTCATATTATTGGTGATGTCAGCACAACATTGTAGCTCAGGTTCTGTAGTTTCTGATTCTGCTAGAGTTTTATGTCAAAAGTGCAGTAGAAGCCAGAAAGTTACATAGTTTGTCTTGTTACACTGCAAGTATAAAGTGCACTTCATCTTTTATTAACTATAGTATTGAATTTTTTTCTACCAAATTAATTGATGAGAACATTACATTACTGCTTTACAGGTTTTTTGCAGCCTTTCCTAGAAGCCTGCAGCAATGAGTCTTTTTTCCGTACTTGTTCTGTGTTGCTTCGAAATCCTAAACTCGATCTACCGATAGTGGAAAAACTCAGCATTATATTGCAAAAACTCTCCAGAATCAAGTAAATATTTTTTATTTTGTAGTCTTAGTTATTAAAAATTGCTTTTTTGTATTCCTCCTCATAAGTTTTCTGACTCCATTTTCTCTCCCTGACTCTAAGTTTTGCTGAGTTACTTTGTAACGTAGTTTTTCTGGGTTGAAATTTGCAAAAGGGCCGATGCGACATAGGAATCTACATCCTATATTCAAAAGTGATTTAGGCACTTAGAAGCTTTAAGTCTTGTCCACTTGCTGTGACAGTTAAGCTTCTAAGTGCCTAGAAGTCATTTTTGAAAAGGGAATTTAGACTTTTAAATTTGACCCTTTCTAAGGATCTTTCTCTGTGCTTGTTGCTTTATAAATTTACTGCAACAGAAATTCTCCCCTGCCTAATGATATCACATCTTGTACTGATTATGCCAGTGCATTACATGATTTGATTACTTCTCTTATAAAACAGCAGAGACCTAAATTAAAGTCTTTTATTCACATTAGGTACTGAACACTTTTTTCCCTAGAAAATTAGGGATATCTAGATTAATTTTGCTCTTCTTGAGGATAACAAATAAACAAACCTATAGCTCTAAGTGGGGAAAACAAGATAAGTTTCTAAGTTGAAAGAAAAAGACAAACTATTTTTCATTGGAGATAAGTTAGAATTTAATAAATTGTGATTTTTTTCAAACAAAATTGCTTAAAAATTTGTAGACTGAAAATAATCTCACATCCCTATCAGCTGTTGGATCTTCCAGTGTTGGATCTGTCTACAGTATTTTTAAATATCGTTTCTTTCTGTCAGTATTTCCAGAGCTGTCTCTCTCCCCCTTCATTCCCCCCTCCACTTGGTCTACTGCCCAATCCCCCTTTTACAGCTTTGAAAACTTGCTTCATCTCTTCCTTAAGGTTTCCTTGGGCTACATTTAAAAGCCATTTATCTGTGGGAAAGGATACTTCTGCATGGGGTCATGTTTATTTTTGTCACCATGCAGCAAAACCATAGCAGCTTAGAGAGACACCATTGTCACTGACAATGTAAAAAATCACATTCATGGAATATAAAATACAGCACAAATTTTGGTTCCATAAAAAAGTCAGTCTCTCCAGAATAGTGATTTTGAAATTCTCTTCCCATACTTGAAAGTAATCTAATGAATTTTTGTCACTGACTAATTTTATATGAAAATCTTTTGCAGAAGTAATAAGAAGATGTTTGAATTGTTTACTATTCATCTAATGATCCAAGAGCTGCAGAGGACAACACATCCAAATCATGCTTTTCTCTGTATTAACCTCAATTCAATTCTTTTCAATTTGGGCTTAACGAAGACCAACTCTCTTATCTCCAGTCTAAGCACAGGTCACTAATGAACTGTATTTTATTATGGTTTATGTTCTGTATAATTTGTACAAACAAGATTATATTTATTTATAAAAACTAGCAGACTAGCTAACGAGAACATCAATAGCTCATTTATAACTGCATGGGTTAGAATTTATGTTACCTTCCCTTATAATCAGTGTATTCATTGAAAGAGAAGGTGGGAAATTGCACAATCTTCAAGAGGCCTTTTTGTTTTTAAATTTAGCTGAAATATACTACAGGGTTAGTGCTGTGCTGTTCTAGAAAACTGACCTGTTCAACACAGCTGGCACCTGCTTGCTAGGCACACCACTAGTACCTACTTTCCTCACAAAGTTGTGAAATATGAGTTAACCTTAAAAATATTAAAAATTTAAAATCTTCAATGTTTTACCAACATTTATTATTGCTTTTTTGTTTGTCCAGGTGCCAGATAACATGGAAACAGTCTTTTTGCAAATGTATTTCAGGAAAATGCTTGTTTTAAGTACTTAAGTCAAATTTTGATGAAATTGAACTTGGTGTATATTAGGTGTCTGTTGAATGAGAAACTTTCTCTGGTCTGTGATATCCAGTATTTACAGGAATCGCTGTTCACTGTTTTCTCTTTACTTATATGTATTTGCTGTACATCGCTGTGCTTTATTAACTCATGATACTGCTTTTGTATTTTTTGTATGGATTTTGATTGTAATATCTCTGAAAATATAAAGTATTTCTTAACATTTTTGGAATATTATTACTTCAGTTAAAAGCCATAATCTTTTAATAAAACAAATCCATTTTCTATTTTATTAATTTCCAAAAGGGACGTAGTCCAGTCTCCTGCTTATGCACACACTTTTCCATACGTACTTTTCAAACACTAACAGCCAATTAATTTTGTCATTGATATGAATAGGTATTGGTACTCAAAAAAAATGCATATGTACTGTGACAGACCCAGGCCAGTGTGGTACAGGCATCTGGTAGAGGGCAAATATACTAGTCACTGGCTGAGTAGTTTTTTGTTCCCTGAGTGACTAGAGCAGGGGCTGCACTGAAGTAATCAGGAACCTGCTAGAACCAATTAAGGCAGACAGGCTGATTAGAACACTTGCAGCCAATCAAGGCAGGCTAATCAGGGCACCTGGGTTTAAAAAGGAGCTCACTCCAGTCAGAGAGGGAGGAGCTAGAGGAGAGGAAGTGCGTGTGAGGAGCTGGGAGCAAGAGGCACAAGGAGCTGAGAGTGAGAGGGTGTGCTGCTGGAGGACTAAGGAGTACAAGCGTTATCAGACACCAGGAGGAAGGTCCTGTGGTGAGGATAAAGAAGGTGTTTGGAGGAGGCCATGGGGAAGTAGCCCAGGGAGTTGTAGCTGTCATGCAGCTGTTACAAGAGGCACTATAGATAGCTGCAATCCACAGGGTCCTGGGCTGGAACCCGGAGTAGAGGGTGGGCCTGGGTTCCCCCCAAACCTCCCAACTCCTGATCAGACACAGGAGGAGTTAATCCAGACTCTGGGGAGATCACTGAGGTGAGCAAATCTTCCAATAAGCGCAGGACCCACCAAGGTAGAGGAGGAACTTTGTCACAGTACACAAAATGAGTCACTTGACCCAACAAGTCTTTCATTTCTAATGTTTGTGTTTGATTATGCCATTCTGTGAAACTACAAGATATATTCTTTGCAACTCCTTGTAATTATATAATTGAAGCTGTGATTATAATTTAAGAACCTGCTTTATAATAAATCTGTGTTTGATTAACTCTGTGGCCAGTCCTTATGAAACTACTTACAAGATTAGTTCTTCTTCGAGTGATTGCTCAGGTGTATTCCACTATAGATTTGCGTGCTCGCCACGTGCACCAGTGCTGGAAGTTTTTCCCTTAGCAGTATCCATAGTGGGGGTGCCCCGCTGTGACCCCTGGAGTGGCGCTGACATATCGCACTATAAAGGGGGCTGCATGCTCCCCCAACCCTTAGTTCCTTCTTGCCGCCAGTGAAGGTAGTCGGAACTTGCTCCAGCCTTGGCTGCAGCATTATAGCCTTAGTGGTATCCAGTTTCCCTGAAAACTTCTTTGCTGAACTTTCTCTCACGAAGGCCTGGCTCGGGGCATGCCCCGTGGCCCAGGCTTCAAGTCGCACGACTCCTGTCGCAACTCCATGCCCAGAAGCGATCCACACAGTCAGTGTCTTCGCTGCCTGGGCGAGGCTCACATTAGTGAGAAGTGTAAAATTTGCCGCTCCTTCAAGCCGCGTACAAAGAAGAAACGTGAGATCCGACTCAGGGCTCTCCTCATGGAGTCGGCACTGGCCTCGGCACTGGCACGTCGAGTGGACCACGACCAGTACCTTGTCTTCAGCATGCAGCGAAGTGCCTCTGGTGCGCCATCCTGATTCTGTGCCTGGTACCGTGTCCTCGGTGCGCAGTGAGGCGCCGTCACCCCTCCCATGCTAAACAAAGGAAGACTCAGTGGCGCCAAGAGGAGGAGGGGTGAGGCTAGACCCGAGTTGGGCAGCCCACGATCCCCATTGGGACATAGACCTCCGACTCGCGCTGACCGGAGTAGTCCAGTCCCGTCCGCATGAGCCTTGCCCGAAGCACGCATGCCTTTGATGCCAGAGGCAGCTCAGGCCATGCATGATATTCTGGTGCTTCCGGTGCCAGGTGCACCTCCTCAGTCGGGTCCCCGGTCCCGAGGGAAGCCGCCCTTGGGCGCCCATCAGCCCTCCCCAGAGGTGTCGGAGGTCAAGGTTCCTTCCTGGGTCTAGGTGCTGAGTAGAGCCCCGCGACGCACGTCAACTCCGCATCCTGGCTCTTCTGTGAGCGGATCCCACTCTTCTGATCTCAGACGCCGTCGAGGAGATTACAAGAGACGGCACTGTTCCTCCTTCAGCCAGTCCGAGAGGAACAGGTCTCGCAGCCGTCGGCACCGATGCTCGTACTCAAGTGCCTGCCATCACAGAGGCCACGTTCGGAGTGCGTCCCGAGAGCCCCCGGCACCGAGGCGCCATGGTCAAAGCACCACAGGGAGTCCAGAGACACCTCTTCGGACATTTACCTCTCAACTTCCTCCAGGTCAAAGTCTCGGGGCAGGAACCGTCATGATAGAGACTGCTCCAGTCATTCCTATGGCACCGTGCTTTTCTCCAGGACTTCAGCATCGGCGTGCAGCCGTCTCTCCCCGGGCCACACTGCACCACATGAACAACCCTGCCAGCACCCAATGCGTCTCATTTCCAAGCTGTTCCCTGGCAAGTACAATGGTGCCACTGGGCACCGTGGCCTCAGGCTCCTGCGCACTCGAGACCTCGCTCTGTGACGAGAGCCTCTCAGGGCCCCCCTGCGTAGCCTTCCAGCACTGGGATCAGACCGTGGCGCTGAACCCCCGGCATCGACTCTGGCACTGGACCCGGACATCGAGCCCACAATGCCGTCAGTTGCTGAAGGCACCACACCATCCACCTCTTCGGCGCAGGGTGATACAGTTGCGGTGCTGCCTCCCTCTTCCCAAGAGGACTTTAAAGCGCACCAGGAGCTGCGTAGGAGCGTGGCAGCAAATCTCAAGCTCCGGGCTGAGGAGATGGAGGAGCCCTCTGATAACCTTTTTAATGTCCTCGCCTCCTCGGTGCCGGGGTGTGTGGCTCTCCAATTCCATCAGGGAGAAGCCAACATCACCACTGGCCTCTGGCAGAACCCGGCCTCGTTTGGGCCAATTTGCAAAATGGCCGAGAGGAAGTACTTCGTCCCCACAAAGGGTCACGAGTACCTATACACCCACCCAGCTTCTAACTCCTTGGTGGTAGTTGGTCCACCACCGTGAGCGGAATGGCCAGCCCGCGCCAACACCAAAAGACAAGGATACTCATAGACTGGATACCTTTGGGAAAAGGGTTTATTCATCCTTGAGTTTCCAGCTCAGAGTGGCCAACCACCAGGCACTGCTGAGCCGGTATGAGTTTAATCTCTGGGGTTCCCTCTCCAAGTTTGAGCCCCTTCTTCGGGACAAGGATGGAAAGGAGTTTCGGGCTCTGATCTACAAGGATACAGCCGCGGCCAAAGCAGCTCTCCAGGCAGCTTCGGATGCAGCGAACACAGCCACTCGTACAATGGCTTCCGCACTCTCCATGCAATGGGTGTTGTGGCTCTCACTCGCAGGGTTGTCGGTCGAGTCCCAATCTATAATGCAGGACCTGCCGTTTGATGGCAAGGCCCTATTTGCAGAACAGACACCCGTCTGCATGGGATGAAGGATTCCTGCACTACCCTTCAGACACTAGGCCTCTACGTCCCTAAGGACAAGCCCAGGCCTCAAATGTCTGCTCCTCTGGCTCAGGACAGATATGAACCCCTGACTAAGCGGCAGAGGGAACAAAGGCGTCGATCCCAATGCCAATCCCATTTGGCCCCTCGGCCTGTGACCTCGAAGGCCAGACAGCCGGGAAAGAGGTGTTTTTGACTTGTTGAGGGGGGGGTCACTAGGCCTGTTGCCAGTGTACCCCACACCCAGTTAATAAAGTTGCCTTTTATGAACCGTTTATCAACCTTCCGACTGCAGTGGTCCCGTATAACATCGGACCAATGGGTCCTCAGCACCATTTCCCATGGGTACAGGCTGCAGTTTGTTTCCACCCCTTCCAACTTCCCCCGTCTGGGCAGCCAGCTGGGGTCCCGGAGCATGTCCTCCTCCTCTGCCAGGAGGTGGAGTACCTCCTTTCCCTGGGAGCAGTGGAAAGGGTACCTCAGGAATACCAGGGCAGGGGTTTTTACTCCAGGTATTTCCTCATCCCGAAGGCGATGGGCAGGCTTCGGCCCATCCTTGACCTGCAGAATCTCAACCAGTTCCTGGTTTGTTGCAAATTCTGCATGGTATCCCTGGCCTCTATTAGTCCATTCCTAGACCAAGGGGATTGGTTTACGGCGCTGGACCTCCAGGATGCGTACTTTCACGTCCACATTATCGAGGGTCACAGGCATTTCCTCTGTTTCATGGTGGGTCAGGACCATTTCCAGTTTACGGTCCTCCCCTTTGGCCTCTCTACTGCCCCCAGGGTATTTACAAAGTGTATGGTGGTGGTGGCTGCCCACCTCAGGAGAAACCTCAGGAGAAAAGGGTTGCAAATCTTCCCCTACCTTGACGACTGGTTGCTCAAGGGCCGGTCTCGGTCTCTGGTGCAGCAGCACATTAGCTTCCTGCTAAACACCTGCGCAGCTCTAGGCCTACTGGTAAACGAGAAATCCACGTTAATCCCGTTTCAGCACATAAGCTTTATAGGGGCGCTGCTGGATTCCCGGGTGGCCATAGCCTCCCTCCCACGGGACAGATTCGAGATTCTTTCCGCTAACCACGGCACGGATGTGCCTGCAAATCCTTAGCCACATGGCAACATGCACCTATGTGGTGCGACATGCCAGGCTTCAGATCAGGCCCCTTCAGCTCTGACTGGCCTCCCGCTATTCCCAGGCCAGGGACGGCCTGGACAAGGTTGTCGCAGTGCCGCCCATGGTGGTGACAGATCTCCAGTGGTGGTCCCTCCCGAGCAACATGCTCTGGGTATCCCCTTCCGAGAGCCCCCTCCCTCACTAGACGTAGTGTCAGAAGCCTCGGACCTGGGGTGGGGAGCCCACATGGGGGATGTCAGGACCCAGGGCATGTGGTCACCAGAGGAACTGACCCTGCGCATAAATGTAAAGGAGCTCAGGGCTGTATGCCTGGTGTGCATGGCATTTTGCCAGCACATACAGGAGAAGGTGGTCAGAGTCCTTACAGACAACACAACTGCTATGTATTACATCAACAAATGGGAGCACATGTTCCCAGGCCTTATGCCAGGAAGCCCAACTCCTGTGGGAGTTTGTATAGCCTACAACGTACTTCTGCGGGCTTTGTACCTGCCTGGCAAGAGTAACACTCTCGCAGACCACCTGAGCAGGGTGTTCTCCCAGCAGCACAAGTGGTCCTTGCACAAAGAGGTAGGCAGGCTGATCTTCCTACAGTGGAGTACTCCCCAGGTAGACCTGTTCACCACCACCCAGAATCGACAGTGTCCTCGATTCTGCTCCTGAGTGGGATGGGGCGACGAGGCGATATCGGATGTGTTCCTACTCCCATGGTTGGGGCCCCTGTTGTACGCCTTCCTGCCCTTCCCCTTAATAGGCAGGGTCCTACAGAAGGTGAAGTCAGACGGGGCGAGGGTTATTCTCATAGCCCCAGATTGGGCCCGTCAGCATTGGTACGGGTCCCTACTGCAACTCTTAGCAGCCCCTCCGTACAGGTTGCTGCTCCGCCCGGACCTCCTGTCCTAGGAGGAAGGTCGTCTCCTCCATCCCAACCTAGCTGCGCTCCACCTGACAGCGTGGCTGCTCCATGGTTAAATGAGGAGGAAGGGAGGTGTTCTGAGGATGTGAGGAAGGTCCTGCTGGAAAGTAGGAAACCCTCCACACATCAAACCTACCTGGCTAAATGGTATAGGTTCTCTGTGTGGACGAGAGATAGAGGTTTCTCTTCCTCCTCTGTGTCTATCCAGCTTGTCCTCGACTCCCTCCTGTCTCTTAGGGCCCAAGGGCTGGCGCCCTCCTCGATCAGGGTGCACCTCGCGGCCATTTCAGCCTTCAACCCCCTGGTGCAGGGCCTGTCTGTGTTCTCGCTGTCATAAGTAGATAGGTAAGGTAAGGGTTAAGTTTCTTTTACCTGGAAAGGGTAACCAAACACCTGACCAGAGGACCAATCAGAGAACTGGATTGTTTAAAGTCAGGGGCGGGGAATTCTGTATACTCGGGTCTTGTGTGTTTTCTCGGCTATGGTCACACGAAGTTTCCTTCTATCTTCCTCTTATCTCAAGATCTATTTACTAAAAGGTCTGTGAGTACAAGGAAAGCAACAGTCCAATCGGCTTGCAAGAGCTTGTGTTGTATGTACAGATGTGGATTGCTGTTGTTCTTGGTGTTTCCTCGGCTGTGGAGGGGGGGGGGAGCGGGGGGGGGGCCCGAAGCTTTCTCCTAACTCCATCTTATCTCAACATTTCTCCTAAACTCTGTGAGTACAAAGGAAAGCAAAGTAATTCGGACTTGCATGAGCTTTGTGTTGATATTACATGTATGTTGATTTGTTGAATGGTTGTCAATCGGCTATTTTTAAATCAGACTGTTATTTGGCAATATTTCTTTAAGCAAGAGCTGTATTGAGTTTCTTATGCACAGATTGTTGTTTTATATTTTCTTTCTTTTTTTTCTATAAAGTTTTCTTTTTAAACCTTTGTGGAAGTCTCTTTTTCCTAGTGAGGCAGTAGGGGGAGGGAAAAGCCCAAACTCTGGTCTCACCTTCCTATTGTCCGGCGGAAAGGCTGCAGAGACAAACGGAGGGGATCTCTTGTGTGAGCTGATAGGTGACATGCCTAGCTCGGGGAAGCATAGATTGCCATCTCCGGTTGTATTCAAGGAGTGAGTATAGCATTTGCCCCCCCACCGGCTAACCCAGGAAGGGGGGAAGCTGGGAGACGGGAGAGAGAAGAGAGACCCAGGGGTCTGAGGATCGTGGGGTTCCCCCAAGGAAGGCGTTTGGGACACCAGAAGAGGGAAGGCCGGGGTCAGGCCCTATAACTCCATGACCTGGTGGCAGCCGGAACCAAGCTGGTAGTGGCTTGGAGTTTCAGAATAAGCACCAGGTCTTGGCGCTAAAGTTCCAGATTCTGGGACAGGAGGCAAATACCAATGGTGAGCAGCGTAGGGATATATAAATCCAAAAACCAAGTAGCTACCTTATTTTTCTTTTTTCCTGCTAGGGATTAGCAGTGAGAAAAGGGTTGGTTTTTAAGTGCTAGAGAGGGAAAAAAAATTTTTTTTCTGCTTGCTCTTAGCAGCTTGCCTTTGTAGCAAAGTCATTAGAAACCATTACAGATCTTTGTTAAACAATTGGAACTTAAGTACCCAGCAGCAAACACACATTAGGTGAATACAGTAGCTTTTGTTTGGTTCAATTGCCTATCAAACAGAGCTAGAAGGCAGTCAAAGCAGTTGCTAGGCAAATCTCAAGACAACAGAAAGCCAGGCAATTCAGACACAAACACCAGAGGGACTCCAACACAAGAAAACAGGAACCATGAGTTCCAAAGATGAGCAGAAAAAGGAAAGAGCCGGCAACGAGCCCTAGACAACGAAAATAACATAGGAGACAGACTTGGAACTAATTAAGGCCGAACAAGATGCCCAGGATGCAACTCACAAAAAGAACATAGAAGCGCAAAAAGGCAGATCATGAAAGAAACTTCAAGCCCGAGAGGCAGCACAAAAGAAAACTTCTGAACTAGAGCTGGCCTACCATAGAAAACAACAAAAGACCCCGATATACAAATTCCCGCCCCGACTTTAAACAATCCAGTTCTCTGATTGGTCCTCTGGTCAGGTGTTTGGTTACCCTTTCCAGGTAAAAGAAACTTAACCCTACCTACTATCTACTTATGACATTTGCCTCCTGTCCCAGATCTGGACGTTAGCGTCCAAGACCTGGGTGCTACCTGAAACTCCCTCCAAGCTCACTACCAGCTTAGGTATTCTCGCTGCCACCAGGTCAGGAATTATAGGGGCCTGACCCCCCTTTCCTTCTCTGGTGTCCCCAACCCTTTCCTTTTGGGGACCCCAAGACCCAGACCCCTGGGTCTCTTCTCTCTCTCCTCTCCCAGCTTCCCCCCTTCCTGGGTTAAGCCGGTGCAATGGTATACTTCACTCCTTGATACAACCGGAGAGGCAATCAGCTTCCCCGAGGCTAGGCATTCACCTAGTCAGCTCACACAAGAGATTCCCCCTCCCTTTGTCCTGCAGCCTTTCCCGCCCTGGGACAATAGGAAGGTGAGACACAGAGTTTGGGCTTTTCCCTCCCCCCTCTGCCTCACTAGGAAAAGAGACTTCCACAAGGTTTAAAAAAAAACTTTATAGAAAAAAAGAAAGAAAATATAAAACAACAATCTGCATTAAGAACTCAATAACAGGCTCTTGGCTTATAGAAGAATATGAATAACAGTCTGATTTAAAAGATAGCCCGATTAAACCAGTCCAACAAATCAAACTACATGTAAATACAACACGAAGTTCATCATAGCCGAATTCTTTGCTTTCCTTTGTACTCACAGTGTTTAGGAGAAATGTTGAGATAAGATGGATTAGGAGAAAGCTTGTCCCTCACAGCCGAGGAAACAACAAGACACAGCAATCCCACATCTGATACCATACAACACAAGCTTTTCACTAGCCGAATTACTTTGCTTTCCTTTTGTACTTCACAGACTTTTAGTGAGATGAATAAATGAAGATAGAGGAAATAGACAGGAAACTTGGTTTACCCCATAGCCTAGAAACAACAAAACCCCGAGTATACAAATTCCCGCCCCTGACTTTAAACAATCCAGTTCTCTGATTGGTCCTCTGGTCAGGTGTTTGGTTACCCTTTCCAGGTAAAAGAAACTTAACCCTTCCCTTACCTATCTACTTATGACACTCGCATCACATGACGGCCTGGTTTCTGAAAGGGTTAAATTGAGCATTCCCTTACGCCAGACCCCTGGTCCTGGTCTGGGACCTGAACCTGGCGCTCTCCCACCTCACAGGGCCTCCCTTTGAGCCTTTAACCATGTGCTCATGGTCCCACCTGTCGTGGAAGGTGGCATTCCTAGTGGCCATCACCTCAGCCCGCCAGGTCTCAGAGCTCAGGGCCCTGACTTCTGAACCGCCATATATGGTCTTCCGTAAGGACAAGGTTCAGCTCTGCCCTCACCCCGCTTTTTTGCCAAAGATAATCTCGGCTTTTCACATGGATCAGGATATTTTTCTCCCGATCCTCTGTCCTAAACCCCATTCCTCCAGTGAGGAACGCTGTATGCACACATTGGATGTGCACAGAATGCTGGCCTTTTACCTGGACAGAACGAGGTCATTTAGGAGGTCTCCCCAGCTTTTTATTGCTTCGGCGGAGCGTATGAGGGGATGGCCGGTGTCCACCCAGCAGATCTCCTGTTGGATCACCTCGTGCATTCGCACCTGTTACGACCTGGCAGGGGTTCCCCCGCCTCCTATTGTGAAGGCGCATTCAACCAGAGCCCAGGCTTCGTTGACAGCCTATGTGGCTCGTGTCCCTATTCAGGACATCTGTAGGGCTGCTACATGATCCTCTGTCCACACCTTTTCAGCGCACTATGCGATCGTCTCCCAAACAAGGGATGACGCCGAGTTTGGTAGAGCGGTGCTCCTCCTGAGTAACCCTTGAAATTTTTCATTTAAACTCCTACCTGCCTCCATCAGGTATAGCTTGGAGTCACCTATAGTGGAATACACATGAGCAATCACTCGAAGAAGAAAGGACAGTTACCTGTGCCATAATTGGCGTTCTTCGAGATGTGTTGCTCAGGTGTATTCCACGTCCCACTCTCCTTCCCCTCTGTAGGAGTTGTCTGGCAAGAAGGAACTGAGGGTGGGGGGAGCGCGCAGCCCCCTTTATAGCACAATATGTCAGCGCCACTTCAGGGGTTGCAGCGGGGCTCCCCCACTACAGATACTGCTAAGGGAAAAACTTCCAGCACTGGTGCACGTGGCGAGCACGCACACCTATAGTGGAATACACCTGAGCAACACGTCTCAAAGAATGCCAGTTACGGAACAAGTAACTGTCCTTTTTAATGCCCTTTGAGTTTTTGTTTGGTTTCTTACTACAAAGTCTTTGAATTAGGGCTCTGACAGAAATAAATCCGTTGCAGTCTGACCTTTTGTTGACAATGTTTTTTAAGACATCATTCTACACCAAATATGGTAGATGGGAAATCCTGAATGTACTGAAACATATAATTTTTAAAAAAAGTGGGGGAGGAGGGAGATTTCAGATAACTTTTAACTATTATTCATCATAGCTGAAAGTTTGTGCCAATGATTGCTGATGGATAAAATCTCTGGATAAAAACTTCTCCTGCGGCAGATATATTTTTTGTCAGATTTTATTTCACAACAGAGAAGATTTTACGTGCCAATTTTCTCTGTTAGCAGCTGCATTTCTGCTCCTCATGATCTGTTCCACCCTGCCCAACATAATCTTCTACCCCTGATTAAGCATTAAAAATGCTAAGAAATTAATGTACAGAAAACTGATTTGTGAAGCTGTTACAGTTGCTACACACACCTCATTGTTGTCTCTGCTCCCGCAGGGCTGTCAGCCTTCCATCACTCCATTTACTAAGCAACTACTCCTTCCCAATACAAACAAGTTGCTGCACTAAACATCCATGACTAATAATAGCGGTAGGGGATAGTTTCATAAAGAGGTGTGTGCAGAAGAGAGGATTGAGAGGGACTGAATTAAGGTTGCCATGCCTGGTCTATGGTGTATTGTAGTTACAGTAATGTTAAGGGGATGTGCCTGTAGGTGGAGAAGAAGAGGGCATATGCTACTAAGGGTATGTCTACGTGCAGCTGCCAGTGTGCTTCCCAGCGTGGGTAGACAGTCATGCTAGCTCTGCCAGAGGTAGTGCTCTGAAAATGGCAGTGTAGCTGGGAGTAGCAATGGCCATGACTTGAGCTAGGTGGAACCTCGGACTAGCACATAGGTAGCTCCAAGACGACTAAGGCTATATCTACACTTTGAGCTAGAGTAGTGATTACCAGCTCAAGGAGACATATCTGTGCTAACTCTGAATATTAAATCTATGGCCAGATCCGTAGGGGTCTTCCAGCGGCTGAGGAGCTCTACTGTATCTTTGTTTAGGTACCCTCTATGCTAATCTCTGTCGAGTTTTTATCAAAGGAGGAATTATTATCAACACCAGAAGTGTCCTCATCAACAGCAACAGAGGAGGGAACTGTTTAAGCTTCATACTATCAGCTACATCTTCCTTTGACATGAGGACAGAAGAACTAAACCAGTCCTATCCAATACCTTTCCTACCCCATTTGGGGACAGCCTGTCACAATTCCACCAATAATGGCAGTCTATAACATCAAACAGATGGATTCTAGAGATTCTTCTCAGTGGCTCAGCTATCCAGTGGTAAACCCTTCCTCCTTCCAAGCCTCCTATTCCTCCCCAGTCCTCTTCAGGAACTTATTTCATGAGACCATGTTATGAACAGAGCTGGAGTATATAAGAGGTACCACAGAGTACAGGGGAAAGGGTTTTTATTCAAGATGCTTCCTTATATCCAAAGATGGGTGAGAGCCTTCAATCCATTTTAGATCTTAGGAAGCTTAATGCATTTGACAGGAGGTATCAGTTTGGCATAATCCATCTCCCTCCTTTCTGTACACAACTTGTTCATGGCTCTCGATCATAAGAACAGATCACATTTACACGTGTCAGAGATGGTCTAGTTTACTTGAGCCTACTTAAGCACAGTGGACTAGACTAGATGATCTGTTGAGGTCTCTTCCAGCCTTACATTTGTATGATTCTTGCTCTAAAGAACGTCTTCTTGTCTGACCATCCCATCAGGAATATCAATGTTTTATAGTAGGAAGGGACCACTGCTAGTGCAAGGTCTTCCTTTCCATTGCCCCAAGGGTTGTTATTAAGTGCCATTCCATAGTGGCTATATATCTCAAGAAGCAAGGGATTTTTCTCTATCTTTACCTAGACAATTGGCTTGTCAAAGTATCAGAGAGAGAAGTTGGATATAATGCAGATTTGCTTCCTTTTTACCAATCTGAAACTGTGAGTAAATTGAGTGAAGTCACTTAGGCCTCCTCAAAAGATTCTTTTCACAAGGACTGCACTGGACACTGGTTGGCAGAGCTTTTTTAAATAATATATGGAGCTATACCTATCTCATAGAGCTGGAAGGGACCTTGAAAGTTAATTGAGTCTAGCTCCCTGCCTTCAGTAGCAGGACCAAGTACTGATTTTGCCCCCGATGGCCCCTTCAAAGATTGAACTCATACTCCTGGGTTTAGTAGGCCAATGCTCAAGCCACTGAGCTATCCCTCCTCCCAGAAGAAAGTAATGCAAAGATAAAATGAGATATAGCCCTGCTTCTACAGTCTGGAGCAGAAAATTTCTTCTTCAGACTGATGGGTCTTAGTATGTCAACCATGTTTCGGACACTTCCATTCTAGGCTAGGGGACACATTTTAACAATATTGTGACACTAAGGTGATTGATCCCCAGCAGAAAGGAAGATGCATATCACTATACTGGAACTGAGAACCATTCAATGGGTTTTTAAATCATTATTTTCTCAAATCAGTCACAAGGTTGTTCAGGTAGCAACTGACAATGCAATAACAATGTACTATCTGAACAAACGACAAGAGTCCATAGTCCCCTCAGTTGTTCAGGGAATCAGTCTATCTTTGGGGATGATGTATAGAACAAGAAATTTACCCAGTGACCAGTCATGTAGCTGGGGAAAGCAACAATCTCATGGATTACATATGCAAAAAAAAATCACGGATACATAAGTCGTCCTTGAAGGCTTCTTTGGCAAATGAAATCTTCAAATTGTGGGACTGACCAAAAATAGACCTCTTTGCATTAAAATACAACTTGAAGTGTTGGAAGCTTTATGCAAGGACAGGAGGAGACAAGGAATCTATTTTGGGTGTATTTCTGGTGAACAGGACAGGATCTCATATATGCATTTCCACCCATCCCTCTTGTTCAGAGCATGATAAAACAGAACAAAACCAAAATAATTTTGATAATACCAGCTTTATCCAGGCAGCAATGCTATCGGGACCTGATTCATCTGTCCAAGGGGCTATGTAGACTTGACTTGTCACAACAGTAAGGGAAAACATATCACCCAGATCCTCAGTTGTTTCCTCTAATGGCATGGACAATAGGACTTTGAGACTCTTAGGCATTCTTGTTCTTCAGAAGTACAAAATGTCTTGATTAATGCAGAGAAAAGATCCACATGTAGATGTGCATATGAATAGAAAGGGTTTTTATTATGGATAATCAGTAATAGAGATCCTTAATATCTAATCTGTTTATTTGGAGTATTTTCTACATCTTAAAATGTCAGGTCTTGTTATCTGTTAGGGTCCATCTCTCAGCGGTTTCAGCATACCATGTTCCTGGTAATAAATCTGTGTTAGTTCATTACATGGTTAAAAGAGTTTTAAAATGGGATTAATCGATATGCACCAGGTGAGGATTCTGTACCATTTCAGGATTTAAATATAGTATTTACTCATGTGATGCAACTCCCTTTCAAACCTGTGGGGCACTAAGGTTCCACCCTCTAAGCTGCACCAGCCCCAGAGCATTCCAGGAGGGTGAATATGCAGAGTCCATCCAGAAGAGCCCTACTTATAGGTAAGTAACCTTTGTATTGAAAAAAATAATAAATGGAGTGGGGGGTTGTTTGCCTTTTAACTTTTGAGTCCTTAAGTTTCATACATTCAAGCTTTTATTTGCAGCTAAGAGGAATAACATCTTCCAAAAAAATTTTTTTTCTTCCGCAGCTTTCAGAAAAGCACCAAGAGTCACAAACCGTGAGCTAAAATCATGAGACTTAGCAAAATTAGGTCTATACTGTGGACCAAATTTGTAGGTGATGTGTATGGTATTTTATACTCTCACTTCAACCTAATTACTCCTCTCCCAATGTGTTAGGGAATCTAAATTTGCGTAATGTACACAGAGAGGAGCCAGAAAAAAGTGTAAATTAAAGTAGGATAGGTATTGCTTTAACTTGTTCATTCTGTTGGCTCCTCTGTATATAAACAAACACTCATTTAGATTCCTTTACACATTGTTCGAGCAGATGTAAGACAAAAGTTAATCAAATTTTCAGAGGGCCTAATTTACACTACCTTACTCATCACCCATTTGGTCCACTGAGTTAAGAACTAAAGTGAAACTGGACGTTGTCTAAATGCCCATAATGAACTGGACTTGATGTAGTTCAGAGTCATAATGAGGTTCTTTTTTTGTAAATTCCCTCATCCTTCCTTATTCTAATGAATCTACATTAGCTTAATGCTAACCTGCTGAAGCCAATATATTACAGGAGACAAACCCGTAGGTTCCTTATGTTACTGCTAATTAAATAAAATACTAATCTAGCTCTGTGGGCTACCAGTTGTGTTATAATGTCTTTCCCTCCTTTTCCATTTAGTTGTCCTACATGTTTTAAATGTCCCTATGTGTATTCCACATATGGTTATGCATACGCACCATGAACCTGCATCTGGAAATTCTAACAAGCTGTGTCCATTGGCCTGCATGTGCACAGTAGATCTTGTGCTCCCTACAGAGGGCATAAGAGTCAATGTGGGCTAATGTCTCTTCAGTTCCTTCTTATTGCTGCATGTCCTGAGTCAGAATCCCGGTGTTCACAGATTTCTCCAGCTTTTTTCCTCTTGATAGAACTGTAAAGAGATGTGTAAATAGTTTTTCTACTTCATAGATTTCATATTAGTATAATTAGTATGGATTGTTTTTCCCCATACTGGGGACTATGCCCAGAGTTCAACAATTGTGTCTTCTGTCCTTACTCCTTCTCCGTGAGTGACAATCACCAATGCGGCCTCTACTGCTTGGATGAGTCACATATCTCTGCAAAATGCAGTATTTCACTCGTTTCCACTAAGAACTCATGAAGCTTGTGAGCTTCATCTAAGAAAACACCTTATGTAGAAGGTTGAGGCCGCACTCTGATTTGGGCCAAGGAGACCATCCTGTACATCAACCTCAACATACGAGTGGTGCCTCTCCAAGCACAAACTTCGTAGAGTCTTCTGAGTCTCAGTCTTCTGAGTCTTTCTCAGAGCTTTGCATGCAAGTAGGGTGCAGTCTCATGGTTGAAAGGACAGATTCTAGTCCAGTACTGTTCACAAGAGATGCAATCTCTCCTCAAGACCATTGAGGTTGGGTGAACTTTCACATGCAGATACTAAAGGACAACAGCACCACTGAAACCTCCCAGGCTGGAGGGTAAAGCATGTAAGAGGAAAGATCTGCCATGTCTGTTGGTGACTCCAACTCCAAAACACAAGGACTATCATCTACTGATTCCATCTAAGAGTGCAGATCCAGACTTTTCATCTGTATCAACTTGCTTGTCTACCTCTTGAGATGTGTCAGAACTCTTTGGACATTAGGATATATGGGGACATATACAATACTGGTGAATATCTTCCTCCCTTATCCACAGTCTCCCATACTCTTTGGTCTAGCCCTCCTAAGGGACGTTATTATACCAAAGAATGAAACTACTTCAGTGTCCCTTCTCTGACCATTGGTTAGAAGTGTCCCAGAACTGATGGTCCCACCATTGGAAAGGGAGCAGTTTTCAGACTTGGATGAGTCATGTTCTGACCTCTCTGCCTCCTCCTCAGAGAGAGCTGAGCCCTATCCAGCAATTAGTCAAGGAGATCTGGATGCTACCCCCCAGCAAATAGGACTTCTCCAGGGACTTCTGGTACCCAATGACACAGGGTCACCCACAAATGGCTGACTCCTTTTTTTGGCCTTATTGGGGCCCAGGGGATCCCTATGGAAGATGCCAAGGACCCATCCAGAAATTTAAACACGTCTTCTTGGCACTAGCCAGATCCATTTGAGGAGGATGTTGACTCAGATCCTCTGATACCGATGGGAAATCTCATCCTTGTCTTGAGACAAAGCAGTCACTCCTTCTTTTGTCTCCCTGCTGGACAATTGGAGGGAGTACCAAGAGCTATTGTACAGGAGTGCTAGTGACCTCTAGGTAACACTGGAGGAGGTCCAGAACCCACACCACTAGCCCTTAGATATTTTGAAACCTGTAGGCCCAAGTAAGGTGGTGCTTCCAGTTAATGAGGCCATCCTGGAGCAGGCTAGCTTGGTCTGGCACACTCCAGTATTCTGCGTCCCCACACCTAAAAGAGTCAAGAGGTGCTATTGTGTCCTCATCAAGGAAGTTGAATTTCTTTTCCTCCCATCCTGCCCCACAACAGACTGTTGGTACAGCAGCTAGAGAAAGGGATAGGTTGCAACATGAAAGGACCACCCCAACTGACAAGGGCTCAAAGAGATTGGGGAGAAAGGTCTTTTCATCTACAGGCCTGCAATTCCATGTTGCTAACTATCAGGCTTTGTTAGCAAATAACAAACTATTGTAAGGACAAGCTTCCCCTGTGACCAGAGGCCAATTTCAGTACTCCACAGAGGAGGGCAAGTTAGTGCCAAGAACATACCTTTAGGTGAAAGTGGATGCAGCAGAAATGGCAGCCAGAGGCCTGGCTACTGATATGGTCATGAGGAGGGATTCCTGATTACAGTCTTGGTTTCCCCAGGGAGGTCCAGAATACTGTACAGGACCTTCCCTTCAAAAACTTGAATCTCGTCAACGAGAAAACAGATATCCCCACGCTCATTAAGTTACTCAAGATTGACCCTATGCCTCCTGGGGATTTACACTCTGTCCCCAAGTAGAAAACACCAAAGACAAGCTTATAGGCCAAGGCCACCCCCTCCTCAATTGTTCTACCACCAGCGTCCAGCCAAGTCTTCGCAGAAAGACAGAGGGTTCAGAGGCCTTGCTTCTTTGCACCCTCTACCACCATGACCTCTACCTGTTCCCAGCCTCCTGCAAAGGGCTACTTTTGACATCTCAACCTACCACCATTGATGCCACCCATGCTTCCCACATTATATTGGGGGGGGCATCTGACACTTGTCACCCACAATTGGACTTGATCACGACAGACTGTTGAGTCTTGGAAATTATCCATCAAATGTATTCCATTGAGTTTCTCTCCCTTTTCCCTCACAAACTCCCTTCAGGGACAGCTCTCATGAGAGAATTCTTCATTAAGAAGTGGACTCCCTTCTACAACGAGAGGCGACAGAGCGCATTTCACATCAGTATCAAGGAAGAGGGTTCTATTCCCCCTATTTCCTAGTTCCCAAAAAAGCAGATCGTGGAGACCCATTCTGACTTTTGGCAACTATGCATCTTTATTTGAAAGTCGAAATTCAGCATGGTTATGTTAGTATCAGTAATCCCCTCCCTACAGGAGTGGAGGTGGTTTGCAGCTTTCAACGTGAAGGATGATGCACACTTTCATGTAGACAATCATCCCTCCCATGGAAGGTTCCTGCCGTTTATGATGGGCCAGGAATATTTCCAGTTAGCAGTCCTTCTCTTTGAGCTAGAAACAGCACCCAGAGTTTTTACAAAAGTTGTCTCTGTGGTGGCAGCGCAAGTGATATGTCAGTGTTTGAGTTATCCATATCTGGATGAATGGGTAGGTCGCTCCTGCCAAGAGGTAAAGTCAACAATGGAGCCTCTGTTCCATCTTTTAGTGCCATGGGTGTCTGCATAAACAAAGAAAAATCCATTTTATCACCCAAACAGATGATGAAGTTTATCAGAGCAACACTGGACTATTTGCACCACAGAAAGATTTCATTTAACAAGCAGCCTAATAGTACAGATTACTTGCAGACCAAGAACTATGATCAGAATGTGCCTCTCACTTTCAGACCATATGGCATTTGCCAGGCTTCATCTACCATGTCCACAAGTCTAGCTCTGGTTGATCTACTCAGCAAAGATCACATCAATTCAAGAGTGACTGTTCCTGCCAGATCTATTGCCTCCTTCGCTTGGTGGTCAAGCTCAGAGACCATGAGTGGGCATTCCCTTCAACACTTCCACCCCTACTGTCACCATCATAACAGATGCTTCTTTTCTGGGGTGGGGTGCTCACCTGAACAACCACACTGCACAAGGTACTGGGATCCCATGGGAGGCCACATTGAACATCAATATACTAGAAATGAGAGCAGTCTGCCTGGCTTGAAGACTCTTTGTCTTGCATATACATTCACTCTCTATCCGAGTGATGTCAGACAACATCACCATGGTCTTTTACATAAACAGGGCAGAGCAAGATCTCTTACCCTTTTCCTGGAAGCAGTCAAGCTTTTGAACTGGTGCATCAAAAACCACATCGTTTTTTAAGCTGCATACCTCTGAGGTGCTCAGAACTTATTAGCAGACAATCTGAGCAGACACTTCTC
Source organism: Chelonoidis abingdonii (assembly GCF_003597395.2). Classification (NCBI taxonomy): domain Eukaryota; kingdom Metazoa; phylum Chordata; order Testudines; family Testudinidae; genus Chelonoidis; species Chelonoidis abingdonii. Next base: position 257,270,972 of record NC_133769.1, read on the forward strand.
TGCAGACCCATGAGTGGGAAATTCACAACTCTTATGTGAGCGAAATATTCACTAAGTGGAGTACACCTCAGTGAGATCTCTGCATTGCAGATGAACAGAAAACTTCCCCTGTACTGCTCCAGAAGGAAAAAGTATCCCTTTGCCTCCATCCTAAGTTCCTCCCCAAGGTTATTTCTGAATTCCATCAACCAGAGTATCCACTTACCTGTCCTTTTTCTGAAACCTTGTGCTTCTGCAGAAAAGACTTCATTCCCTCGATGTCAGACATGCTGTGATGTTCTTCCTACAAAGGACCAAACCGATCAGAAAATCACCAAGACTCTTTCTCTCCACAGTAGAAAGATCACAAGGTCAAGTAATATCCCCTCAGAGAATCTTTAAGTGGGTTTCTAGATGCATCAAGTGCTACAGGAGGAGGTATATGTACTAACCTGACAGAGTCAGGGCACACTCCACAAGGGACAAGCCACCTCTACAGCATCCCTGCAGGACAGTCCAATACTAGACACATGCAGAACGACCACCTGGAGCTCCATCCACGTTTGTTAGACATTATGCACTAGTTCAGGCCTCTGATGTGGATGCAGCAGTGGGAACTGCAGTACTGCAAGCATCTTTGCTGCCAGCTTCCTTGCACCCCTCTCCAGTCTGAGCACTGCTTACCAATCACCCACATGTGAAATATACATAGGGACCAGCACTCAAAGGAAAAATTGAGATTCTTACATGTAACTGGAAGTTCTTTGAGATGTGTGGTCCCTGTCTGATTTTCCCTACCTGCCCTCTGTCCACTCTGCTTTGGATCTTATTGGATTCATGGTAAGAAGGGAAGTGGAGAGGCATCAGTCAGCACTGCCTCTTATGCTCTCAGTCAGACCTACTGTGCATGTGCAGGCCAACGGACACTGCTTGTTAGAATTTCTAGACTCAGAGGCATGGTGTGCATGCTTATCCACATGTGGAATACAAAGAGGAACCAGATATCTTGAAGAACTTTCAGTTACAGTTAATAAGTAACCTGCAGTTACTAATTTTTTTTACTCTTACATAATTCATGTATTTTATGTACTTTTCAAAGCGATACTCTTAACCTGTAGTATGTGTGTCTGAAATTTGTGTGTGTATAAAAATGAGAGAGAGAGAGAGAGAGATTCATGAGCGTACCCTATTGCAGTGAAAGCATGAATCAAGCAATGCAAGAAATTAAATCTATTAAGGAGGAAGAAATGGCTGCAAGTTAAAAAATAGATAAGGTTAGACATTCATATTGACTAGATTATATTTACAAGATGAAAATAAATCCCTCCTATTTTAGTTAATAGACACTAGACATCTTGATGAGATTCTCCCTGAAAACCCACTTCCTCCACTACACCTACAAGAAATTAGCTACATCTATTTATCTCATGTACAATTTTTAAAAGTGCTTACTTGACTTAAGAGCCAAAACTCATTTTCAAAAGTCACTTTGGAGACTAAGGGTCACAGTTTGGAAATCTGTCTGAACATGAATTTCAGTTCGATTTTATGAATGTGTGTATGTTTATACCCTTATGGTTGTCTTTTATTGTCTTCCTTCATGTGATGAGGCAGAGTGGCCTCCCACTGATCCAGAGGGGGAGGAGCCAACTGCTAACCCAGGGTGGACAGAGCCTGAGTGGTCTCGCCCCTCCCCCCAGAAGTCAACGGGTGGGACAGGAACTATAAAGGCCGAACCCAGCAGCTCAGTTGATGGCAAACGGCTGGAGGAGACAGATGCCTCCTTCCTGCTCCGGGAGTTGGAGCCTGGCTGCGCCGAAGATTGGCCAGTGTTGCTGCCATCACCAACGGACCTGTGCACAGAAGAGTGGCTGGGGCTGTTGCCAGATATCTACCCCAAGGAGTCATAGGACCCCACAGAGTCAGGTATACCCCAAGGGGAGGGGAGGGGAGGAAGTGTCCCGGGGCAGCTGACTCCAGTCAGGCTGCAGCACATGCCAGAGACTAGGTTAGCATGTGCTGCTGATTCAATGGCGGGGTGGCCCTGAGCTGGGACCCAGTGGAGTTGGGTGGGCCTATATCCCCAACCCCTGCCACCCAACCCTTGGGGTGGTAGTACTCCCCCTCCTGCCTGAGGCCTACGCTGACAACTGCCCTAACAATAGGCCAGAGCCCCCTCAACAGTTGGTGCCCTGCCCTGCCTAAGGTCCCAGGGATTCCTAGACTGTTATTCTCCTAACTATTTGTTCTGCCCTGCCTAAGGGCTAGAGCCACCGACTATTTATTCCCCTGCTAATTCCCCAGTTGTGAGTGGCCTCCTGACAACTAGTGAGGCGCAGGAGCCTCCCACTGAGCTAGAGGGGGAGGAACCAACTGCTAAATCACTACATTGTATCATAGCTCTTGTGTGTTGAATGGATGGGGTTGGCAGCTAGGTGTTTGCCCCTTAATAACACAGCTTATGGACCATCAACCACTGAATAAACTTGCCCTAGCAGGACAATGGGGACTCTCTGAAAGCACCCTGTTAATTTGCTAATGTCTCCCATCAGCTCTACCACCCTCTGTGACTAAGGGGGTAGTGCATATGAATGCAGCAAGGCCAGGGCATGAGGTCTTAAGCTAGGACTCATGATCAAAAACTGCATATAAGTGGGAGGACTTCAATATGCATGTTCAAACAGAGAGAGATCAGAACCAGAAGATGAGACTAGTTGAGAAGGGTGTTTGTGTGTGTGTGTGTGAAGAATTCTGGATGCCCTGCAAGATGCTCATTAAGACCCAGAGGACGGGGTCAGGACGGATGAGGAAACGGAGTCTGGGTCTTGTGTGCAGGGGTTTATTTTTCTATAGATCGGTATGTCTCTTGTGCTTTCTCTGTGACTAAAGGTGGGGGAGGGGAAGTGTTTCAATATTCATTTGCAGAGTCTGTGTGTTACTTGCTTACACAGTCACAGTCCTTGAAAAGGGAAACTAAATCAGAGGGCCCCGGCTTCGGTGCAACTCTGGGAGTGTGCAGCAGCTACCAGGGAGGCTTGGGCAAGCCAGCACTAGTTTCAGGGCCTAGGTAATTGGACTGCGAGATCTTCACTGCCAAGAGGGGTGTCAGAAATTAGATCTGCCTCTGACATATGTAGACAGAACCTAAGCTCTGCCCATCCCCAGCAAGCCAAGAGCACAAGAGACCCAAGGTTTGGGTCCAGTACAGCAGCCAGGTGAGCCAGCAGTGAGAGCATATGTAGAGTTGAAACACTAAGTCAATGGGATTTAGGAGCTTAAGTGCTAAATCACTTTTGAAAATGAGACTTAGGTTCCAAAGTCATGTAGGCTCTTAAATTATGGGTCTTTTTTTAAAAAACAATGGAGTGTACTGCTATTTTTCCCTGAGGAAAGACATCATTGTTGGAAGGGAGAGACAAAAGAATGCTGCAGTTGAAGCAGAGGATTGCTGTGTGCAGATTTGACAGTGGAGAAAGAATGATAGGGGAACAAATATGTAACCAGCAAATCATGTGTTTATCATCCTGATCTCTTTGCTTGTGCTTTGTGCCCAATTTCCCCCACCCTGTGTCTTTTTTGTGAGCTATCAGCTTCTCTAGCAAGTTTCCTGTCTATTTTGTGGCACCCAGCAGATTTAGAAGCTGTGAAACTGGCCACAGTTGGATTAATTTCACTCTGCTGCTGTTTGGCAAAGCTGTGAGCCACTATAAAGGCCAGGTCAGAAGAGGCACTGCATTTGGTAACTTGGAAAGTTTACTCCACAACAAAGGCTAGAAACTTTGTTTAAAAAAATTGTTACATTTTGCAGAACTTCATGTCTTACTACACCATGCTCACCATGGAAAGCTTCCCACTTCCCATTAACAAGTGGGCAAATAGATATTTTGTGTTTGAGCTATAAATTTTGATAAAAATATAAACAAAGTAAGTGAACATTTTAAAGAGAGGTTGCTGCTGTTTGGGATGCATGGAGGTGGTTGTTTTTTCATAAACACAATGGATTCAGGGAAATAAATTGGCTAACAAGTCCTGGCCTGAACAATTGTACTGTATACCCACATAGTTTTAACTGTTGCCAGCCAATCAAATGTCTCTCTTTCATAATGGCATGTAATTCATAGTTACCTACCAACTTCACTGTATATGAGTCAGTTTTCTATTTTTAAGTTTTAAATAAATGGATTTAACAATAAATTATAGGGAAAAGATTTTTAAGCAGATAAATTAAACTGAAAGCTAAAAGATACGCCTATGGCAATATTTTTTCCTTAAGAGCATTCATTCACAATAAGCATCAGTGTCTACTATGTATAGTTTAATTTATCACATCAAATTAAAAAAGAGCTGTGAGCAAAATTCATAATTCACAGCTGTGACATTGCATCCTTTAATTATAGACTGAGGTTTTTTTTCCATAGAACTGAAAGGCTTGGGGGATTTATAATCTGATACAGAGCCTTTTAGGTCTGGCTTACCCATTCAAATCTGGCCCAGATTGGTAGCTTCTGAAAGCTCAATGGTTTATGTCAAATAATTTGGTCTCCTATGTCATGGTGGCCAGAAGCTGGGCTATGATACTGCAGTAACTGTGGGAGCCATTATTTTCTCAGCAATAGTTTAACGCTCACACATTTCTATAACCACCTACAATTATTATTAAGAAAGGAGAAGTAGGCCAGCACATCAGTGTTGTCCTCTTCCCTTTCTGAAATGTATCTGTCATAAACAGATGGTTAAGGGTTAATGTCTCTTTTACCTGTAAAGGGTTAAGAAGCTTAGTGAACCTGGCTGACATCTGACCAGAAGACCAATGGGGGGACAAGATACTTTCAAATCTTGGTGGAGGGAAGTCTTTGTTTGTGCTGTTTTTTTTGTTCATTGTTCGTTCTTGGGGCGAAGAGGGACCGGACGTGCAACCAGACTTTCCAAATCTTTCTGAATCAGTCTTTCATGTTTCAAATGTGTAAGCAGCCAGGCAAGGCGGATTAGTCTTATATTTGTTTTCTTTCAACTCGTGAATGCTTTTCCTTTTGCTGGAAGGATTTTTACCTCTGTTTGCTGTAACTTTGAATCTCAGGCTGGGGGTGGGGGTGGGAATCCCTCTAGTCTATATGAAACTGAGTACCCTGTAAACATTTTCCATCCTGATTTTACAGAGATAATTTTTACTTTTTCTTTCTTCAGTTTAAAGCTTTCCTTTTTTAAGAACCTGACTGATTTTTTTTTCTTGTTTTAAGACCCAAGGGGATTGGGTCTAAACTCACCAGGGATTGGTGGGGGGGAAAAGGGGGGGGAAGGTTAATTCCTCTTTGTTTTAAGATCCAAGGAGTTCGGATCAGTGTAGCCTATCAGGGTAACTCAGGGAAGGGAAAGTCTGGGCGGAAAAAGAGTGGGGAGAAGGGTAATTTCTCCTTGTGCTCAGATCCAAGGGATTTGGGTCTTGGGTTCCCCAGGGAAGGTTTTGGGGGAACAGGAAGTGTGCCAAACACTATATTTCTGGCTGGTGGCAGCGTACCAAATTTAAGCTGATAATTAAGCTTAAAAGTGATCATGCAGGTTCCCACTTTTTGGACGCTAAAGTTCAAAGTGGAGAAAAAACCTTGACAGTATCATGTGATCTTTAACTTCCACCTGGAGTACTGCCAGGGAAAGGTGTCTTCTCATGTGAAGTATGGTGTCTCTAATGGTGCAACCCAAAACAACTTGGTTTGGTACAGGTCTTCAATCCACAGTCTTGTGCCCAATTATAGGAGTATATTCTTTTTTATGAGGCTGATGGTGTTCCACAGAGGAAACATGGAGAGGAAATACTGTGCTTGACTACGAGGTATGGAACGGCTGCCTCATGACTCATCGGAGAGGTAACTTTGGACAAAGCTACTTGTTGTTAGACTTGTAGCTCCCTTTGCTGAACGGATGCTCCTGAATTTTGCATTTAGCTTTTATGAGAAGTTCTGACCCCAATTTCTGTGGGTTAAAATAATCAGGTGTGCATGCGAGAGAACCCATTACTTTAATGAACTATAGAGGTTTTTCAAATTAAGCCATGGTTGATTCATAAGAACATAAGAAGGGCAATACTGGGTCAGACCAAAGGTCCATCTAGCCCAGTATCCTGTCTTCTGACTGGCTAATGCCAGGAGCCCCAGAGGGAATGAATAGAACAGGTAATCATCAAGTGATCCATCCCCTGTCACCCATTCCCAGCTTCTGGCAAACAGAGGCTAGGCACACCATCCCTGCCCATCCTGGCTAATAGCCATTGATGGACCTTATCCATGAATTTATCTAGTTCTTTTTTGAACCCTGTTATAGTCTTGGCTTTCACAACATCCTCTGGCAAGGAGTTCCACAGGTTGACTGTGCGTTGTGTGACAAAATACGTCCTTTTTTTATTTTAAACTAGCTACCTATTAATTTCATTTGGTGGCCCCTAGCTCTTGTGTTATGAGAAAGGGTAAATAACACTTCCTTATTTACTTTCTTCACACTAGTCATGATTTTATAGACCTCTATCATACCCCCACCCCATAGTTGTCTCTTTTCCAAGCTGAAAAGTCCCAGTCTTATTAATCTCTCCTCATACAGCAGCCGTTCCATACCCCTGATCATTTTTGTTGCCCTTTTCTGGACCTTTTCCAATTCCAATATATCTTTTTTGAGATGGGGCGACCAACTCTGCATGCAGTATTAAAGATGTGGGCATACAAGGGATTTATATAGAGGCAGTATGATATTTGCTGTCTTATTATCTATCCCTTTCTTAATGATTCCCAACATTCTGTTTGTGTTTTTGACTGCCACTGCACATTGAGTGGATATTATCAGAGAACTATCCATAATGATGCCAAGATCTTTCTTGAGTGATAACAGCTAACTTGGACCCCCATCATTTTATATGTGTAGTTGGGATTATGTTCTCCAATGTTTATCAATGCTGAATATCATCTGCCATTTTGTTGCCCAGTCACCCAGTTTTGAGAGATCCTTTTGTAGCTCTTTGCAGTCTGCCTTGGACTTAACTATCTTGAGTAGTTTTGTATTATCTGCAAATTTTGCCACCTCACTGTTTACCCCTTTTTCCAGACCATTTATGAATATGTTGATTAGGACTGGGCCCAGTACAGACCCTGGGGAGATACCACTATTTACCTAGCTCCATTCTGAAAACTAGCCATTTATTTCTACCCTTTTAACCAGTACCAGTTCATGAGAGGACCTTCACTCTTATCCCATGGCCGCTTCCTTTGCTTAAGAGCCTTTGGTGAGGGAGCTTGTCAAAGGCTTTCTGAAAATCTAAGTGCACACTGGACCCCCTCAAAGAATTCTAGTAGAGTGGTGAGGCATTATGTCCCTTTACAAAAACCATGTTGTCTATTCTCCAACAAGTTATGTTCCTCTGTATGTCTGACAATTTTGTTCTTTGCTATAGTTTCAACTAGTTTGCCCAATACTGAAGGCAGGCTTACCAGCCTGTAATTGCTGGGGTCACCTCTGGAACCCTTTTTAAAGTTGGCGTCACACTAGATATCCTCCAATCATTTGGTACAGAAGCTGATTTAAATAATAGATTACAGACTACAGTTAGTAGTCCTGCAATTTCACATTTGAGTTCCTTCAGAACTCTTGCGTGATACCATTTGGTCCTGGTGATTTATTACTGTTTAGATTATCAATTTGTTCCAAAACCTCCTCTAGTGACACCTCAGTCTGGGGCAGTTCCTCAGATTTGTCACCTAAAAAGAATGGCTCAGGTTTGGGAATCTCCCTCACATCTTCACTCGTGAAGACCGATGCAAAAATTCATTTAGTTTCTCCTCATTGGCCTTGTCATCCTGGAGTGGTCCTTTAGCATCTTGATAGTCCAGTGCCCCACTGGTTGTTTAGCAGACTTCCTGCTTCTCATATACTTTAAATGTTTTTTGCTATTAGCCTTTGGCTAGCTATTCTTTAAATTCTTTTTTGGCCTTCCTAATTATATTTTTACACTTCATTTACTATAGTTTATGCTCCTTTCTATTTTCCTCACTAGGATTTAACTTCCACTTTTTAAAGGATGCCTTTTTGCCTCTCGCTGCTTTCTTTGTTGTTTAGCGACAGTGGCTCTTTTTTGGTTCTCTTACTATGTTTTTTAATTTGGGGTATACAGTTAGGTTGAGCCTCTATTATGGTATCTTTAAGATGTTCCCATGCAGCTTGTTGGAATTTTACTTTTGGTGCTGTACCTTTCAATTTCTGTTTAACTAATCTCTTCATTTTTGTGCAGTTCTCCTTTCTGAAATAAAATGCTACAGTGTTGGGCCACTGTGGTGTTTTCCCTGCCACAGGAATGTTAAATTTAATTATATTATGGTCACTATTACCAAGCGGTCCAGCTATATTCACCTCTTGCACCAGATCCTGTGTTCCACTTAGGACTAAATCAAGAATTGCCTCTCTTCTTATGGGTTCCAGGACTAGCTGCTCCAAGAAGCAGTCATTTAAGGTGTCAAGAAACTTTATCTCTGCATCCCATCCTGAGGTGACATGGACACAGTCAATGTGGGGATCGTTGAAATCTCCCATTATTATTGAGTTTTTTAATTTAATAGCCTCTCTAATCTCCCTGAGCATTTCACAGTCCTATCACCATCCTGGTCAGGTGGTTGGTAATATATCCCTACTGCTATATTCTTATTATTCGACCATGGTATTACTATCCATAAAGATTCTGTGGTACAGTTTAAGATTTTTGCTTCATTTGATTCTATGCTTTCTTTCACATATAGTGCCACTCCCATACCAGCACAACCTGTTCTGTCCTTCCGATATATTTTGTACCCTGGTATTACTGTGTCCCATTGATTAGACTCATTCCACCAAGTTTCTGTGATGCCATTGCCTATTATATCAATATCCTCATTTAATACGAGGCAATCTAATTCACCCATCTTATTATTTAGACTTCTAGCATTGGTATATAAGCACTTTAAAAACTTGTCACTTTGTAGCTGTCTCTCATTGCATGATGTAATTGAATGGGACTCTGTTTCATTTGACTGTTTTTGATCAAATTCTACCTGTATTTTATCATCTTCCATACTCTCCTCCTTACTAGTACATGGAGAATCTCCATTATTAGATCCTCCCCTAAGAGATATCTCTGTCCGAAACATGTGATCCTCCACACCTGTCAACTTTCCCTGAGCCCTTAGTTTAAAAACTGCTCTATGACCTTTTTAAGGTTAAGTGCCAGCACCTTGGTTCCATTTTGGCTTAGGTGGAGCCTATCCTTCCTGTATAGGCTCCCCCTTTCCCCAAAGTTTCCTCAGTTCCTAATAATCTAAACCCCCCCTCCCTATACCGTTGTTTCATCCACACATTGAGACCTGCAGTTCTGCCTGTCTAACCGGCCCTGTGCATTCAGTCCAATGAAAGCTGATTAAATATTTTGGTTCTTTGAGTGATTGAACATGTGCATTCCACGCTTGGTGTGTGCATGCCCCAAGCACAATTGTTGGAAATTTTTCACTCAGCAATACTCATTGGGACAATTCAAGGGTCTGCTGCTGCCACGTGCCACTGCATGCAGGTATAAAAGATGGAGCTTCCCCTGATCCCTGTCAGTTCCTTCTTACTGCCCATGACAGTTATTGGAATCTATTGGTCTTGCTTTAGCAAGATTTGTCAGGATGTATTTCTTGTATATAGTTACATAGCTGTATATTTCTTAGTGTTAGTGAAAAGTTTGTTTAGTGACAGTTTTTTCTTGGTTCTCCAATTTTGGGGTTCCGCTTGTCAGTATCAAGGAATGCCTTGGTCACTGGGTTTTGAGCCCTGTCTTTCATGGTTGAAGCGGATGCCAATGAGTGATCTGCACTCTAGCTGTTTAAAGTATTTGGGTGAGTCTCACATTAGGAATCAGTGCCAGATTTGCAAGGACTTCAAACTGAGGACCAAAAAAGATTGAGTGGCCAAGCTGAAGTTTCTTTTGATGGAGGCTGCTCTGAGATCACCTTCAGAGTCTTGTTGGTTGAAAAGGGTGCCAAAGTCTTTGGCATCTGTGAGAAGTGGGCCTCCAGTGCTCATGAGTCCCAGCATTGCTCACCCTTGTCAGTGCCCAGGAAGAAACAGAAGGATGTTGCTGGGAGAGGCAGATCTCTGGTCCCTATATCTGCCAAGAAAGGGAACAAAGCATTGGGTAATTTATCAGAGCATTTCTCCATTTGCTTTTTGTTTAAGATGGCACTGTTGACAGTGGTGCTGGGGCAGGCATTGTTGAGTCTGGGACCTGAAGCAGCACCTTCATTGTCAGTGGTACTGTCTTTGTCTTGTGCCCTGGTGAGAGTGTCACATTCTGGGGTGCAATCTAGACTCGTGAGGGGTTGTCATCACCTGCCCTGCAACCATAGGTGCCTCACAATGCTGTGGTGCTATAATTTCTACCTGGGCCACTCACAAACAGCCAAACAGAATACAGGTCATGCTGTGAGTGTCTGTGTATATAGCTGCAGCCTGCCAGCTACACACCAGTCACACTTGGCTTCCAGCTGCTTCGGTTACTGCTTTCAGAGTGACCCCAACACACACCCAGTCTTGAATTTTTCCCAAAATGTGTGTACTGAGAGAGTGTAAGGGTATGATGTGAAAGCAGATCCTATTGTAATTAATGAGGATAAACCAATAGGTAAAATTTTCAAAAATTCCCCAAGTAACTTAGAAGCCTGATTTCCAATTTAAAATGTAACTTAGAAGCCTCAGTCCCACTGACTTTAAAAGATACTTAGGGCAAAATTTGAAATGTCTAAGTAACGTACGCTCCTAAGTCCCATTCCAAAAAGTGAGTTGGGCAGTTAGAAGCCTAAGTTTCATTCTTTTGAAAATGAGACAGGCGCTTAGTCACTTTGATGCTTTTAAAAATGGCACACAAACACCACCTTCAGCCCCAGGACATAATAGCCTCAATACACGGGTTTGGAACTACAGGGAAAAAAGGAGAGAGAAATGAAACAGGAATCTAAAATAAAAAAAAACACATTAATTTACATTGTTTAAATATTTTAAATATTGTTTTTAAAGGAATTACTTTTTTAAAACTATAGATATACATACACATGGTCTTTTTCTAGATACCATTTAATTTTTAAGAAATAATTTTACTGCTCTTTCATTGTTTGCACAGATGTTTATTGTAGTTGTATTGCCTATATCTCAATTCTGTGACATTTGTTCTCAGTGATATTCTTCTATTAATTAATCTGTATATAGTGGCTTCATAGATAAAATAGCATCTGGCAGGAGTTCATTCACACGGAAATGTGGGAGCCTTGATCCAGAGTGCATTTAAAACACAGGTAGTGGCAATATCAATATCTTGCCTTGGGCAATTTCCCTCCCTAAAATATAAGTCAGAGAATGCACTAGAATCTGTCACTCATCCAATGATAGAAATATTTCTAAAAAAATCATAGTTGAGCCTTTTGATTGAAAAAATCAGAATATATCTGCTTTCCAGTGCTCCTCTCCACTCTATTATGGCCTCTGGTGCTCCTCTCCACTCTATTATGGAAAAGTGTTGGCTAATTATCAATGGGTTGGTCGAGTATTTGGGTTTGATTTCTGTCATCTAGTAGAAACAAAATTCTGTCTAAAATGCGGATTAAAAACTATTTATTTTTAAAACTTGGCTAAACGGAATGTCTGGGATACCTGATTTTTCCAGACACACAAGTTTGATAATAGAAGTGTATTACTTCCTTTGTTCTCCCACATGTGTGACTTCATGCTTTTTTCACACCATCCTTTATGTCTGGTACACAAAGTGTAGACCAAAACCAAGATATAGATTCAGGCTCTTTTTATATATTATATAAATATATACAATATATAACAATTTATATATTTATATAATATATAAAAAGAGCCTGAATTTAGGCTCCCAAATGCCTTTCCTTTCCTACTTCAAATCATCCGTGTATGTTGTGCAGGCAGTCTGTTCCACAGGAATATAAAGTGCCTGCTAGTCTTGAGTGATTGATTTAATTACAGATTTCTGGATCAATAAGCAATTTAAATGAAGACATGACTAATATTATGTTCAATATCTTTATTTTATTAGTATAGATGTTTATTCATATTATACAATATAATAAGTTATATGTACAGCATTAAACCAAATTATTAGAAATGACGCCTTTAGGCAAGATACACAGAAGTATTCTGTTTTATCCCTGTACATCTTTTGTGTCACACAATAAAAAATTCTCTCTATACCAAATAAAATAATGTTAAATAGTCTGTGTGCACATTGGCACATTAATTTCAAGGGCTTAATGTTCCTGAAGTCTCAATAAAGAAACAATCACTGTCTGTTTTTACGTTAGCACACAAGTTGTTAATGTTAAATGGAACAATAAATGTCAGACCAGTCCTATCGTTGTAGGACAACACTGTAGTTATATAGTGGCATAAGAAAAATAGCAACTTTCCTTTATATTAGAGATGGGCTCAAACTGCAGAATTCAGATCTTGCCTGAAATCCTGGCCCCACTGAAGTCAATTGGGGTTTTGTTATCTCTATTTTTTAAATGTGCAAGTATTTTTTTTTTAAGGAAGCAGCAAACTTCCTTTAAGGACAGAATTATGATTAAATTTGGCATTTGCAAACTAATTAAGGGACGCATTTTCATAATTTCCATAGAACAAGTAGGAAAAGAAGATTTCAAAGAGAAACTCAAAGGATAATTAAATTAAGTAGCTCCCAGACTACACGAAATAAGTACTGAAAAGATCAGCAAATTGGAAGCTAAATGGTGATATTAAACATTCAGCACATAATTATAGCCCCGTCATAGATAAGTTCTGTATGCTCACTGGTGGAAAACTGGTTGTTAGTTTCAAGGATATGACTGATATTTTTATAACACATTAGCTCAGTCATGCAATTTGTAATTAAAAAAGTATTGCTTTGTAAGTCATGGAATTTGTTTTAATTTAGTAATAACTCTCACTGAAATCTGTCACCACACCATTGAGCAATGAACTGAACTGTAAATTAACCAACTGGGTTGTTATCAGCTATTGGCTTCTGGCCTCCACAATTATAGGTTTAAAAAAACCATTATCGCAAGAAAAATAGAGATTTGTTAACTTTTAAACAAATAAGTTGATAGGTTGCTGCTATGGACAACCTCAAAATAAAGCTTCCATGGTTTGTTTAATCCTGTGATCTCTGTGTTCATGTTCATATTATATTTTTACAAGAGCACAGCTTTTCAACCACCACTTGATTTGCTACATTTTCTTCTTTTTCAAGTGTTTTACTGAATCTACCTTTTTTGTTCTCTTTGTCTTCTGCAGTTCTAGAGTATGCACCATTTTTGTTTCGAATTCCTCTATTTGGAATATAACTTGAGAAGCACAGACGTTATTAATACTGAAAAAGCAAAATGTCTTGTAATGCAATAGACAAGGGTTGGTTAAAAATACAGAGAATAGAAAAAATATTGTCCTTTTAACTTAAGAGCAATCACTGCCATCTTTCTTACCAGTATACACAGTCATTTGAAGCACTTGGATCATGTAGACTCCATTAGTAACTTTTTTCATACAGTATAATAAGTTAATCTAAGCACTTCTCGATTCAACAAAACTGTAGTATGTATAAGGAATGAAATTGGTTACAATTACATGTGTTAGAGCTGGTAGAAATATGTAAGCTTTATCTGTATTCCATGGTACTGTATCTAACTGTAGATTTTAAATTATTGAACAGAGCCCAAGGTGATAGAACTATCCTTAGACAGTAATTAAATGGGCTGTCTTCAAAGCCAGACTGGCTATCAGCAGATTGACCTGTACCTATACTTGTAAATTTTGTGGAAAATGGATATTAGTGTCCACTTACTATCAGTAACTGTTTAACAAAAGCCATTCTGTTTAATTAAATATTTCATGTTGAGCTTCTCAGAAGAATTTTTGCCCTTGTTTATTTTGTTGATGATAAATTCAGTTGCAAATCTTGCCTCACTTTACTCTTTGGAGTCAATGTGAGTAGTATATGAGAAAACCGCCGATTCTTTTAAGTCTCTGTCCCATGTCTTTGAACCATCGCTCTTGGGATCAATGTTCTTGCACATCCTTTGGAAATGATGCTCACATCAGGATGTAACCACTGGTTCAGGTGCAGGCATCACTTGTGCCCACTCCAAAATATCTGCGCACAAAGACTCAACAGCATCTAACCGCTCAATTTGCACTAGTTTGGTTAGAAGTTCTGGGATACTGTAGCCGGCTGTACTGATGCGGTCGAAGAGTTGCATGCCATCTGTCATACCGCCTATTTCATCCCTCTTTAGGCCAAAGCTCTCAGCAAGGTGGCGCCATGTTTTCACAATAGCTTTTTCTGAGTTGTACGTTGAGCTGAGCATCCTGCTGGTCTTCTCCAGGCAATCAAATGGCAGCTCTGTGGGACTGAGACCTATGAAGTAAAAATTCTTAGAGTCAGAAGTTCTATATACAGATCTTGATGACTACTAGAAATGTTCCCTTGTTCAGTACTATAATATTATTATTAGCATAATCTTAAAATATTAAATAATAAGTACACCCCCAAAAATCATGAGAGTAACACACTTTGCCTGGTACTCAACTCTTTGAGTCACTCTCACATGAATATTTTGACATGGGTAGGCCTAAATTAATAGCCCCAAATGACAGTATCAAATTGAAAAAGTCATGAAAGAGAGAAAAAACTGAAACAGGAGAGAGGATAAGAGAAAAGGATAAGGGAAGAATGCATGTATGAATTTGGGTGGGAAATAATTAAGATAAGAACATAGAACATAAGAACAACCATATTAGGTCAGACCGATCATCCGTCTAGCCCAGTATCCTATCTTCTGACATGGCCAATGCCAGGGACTTCAGAGGAAATGAACAGCACCGGTAATCATCAAGTGATCCATTCCCAGATCCAGGGCCGTCCTTAGGATTTATGGTGCCCTAGGCGAAATTATTAAACTGATGCCCCCGTGCCTGTCTTGCTCTTAGCAACAAACATAAGCTTACAGTACTGGAAAACTTGTCACATGCATGTTATTAAAACCAGTTTAAGTTAATTAAGCACACTGTAATGCTGATGGACTAGCACTAAAGAAGTAGCACTATAGAAAAAATTTTGATTTGACAGAATGATGCAAATAATATAATTTTTTTAATTTGTCAACATTTTATTGGAAATTTCTATGAAGAGGTATTGGAACAAGGATTAGTTTTTAATTAAAAGCAATCTCTCTGGCTTTTTTGGCTGAAAATAGTAATATGTATCGATGACAAAGATAAGGATGTCTGTCAATGCAAGAATAGCAGCACCAGTCATTGTTCCTAGAACTCAGGAGACGGGAATGTTTTTATGAGCTTAAGTTTTTGAAAAACTCCATTCTCCTGATGCTACTGTTAAGGAAATTGTAGGTAGAATAACGAGTGGCAATGTACACATTAGATATATGTCACAAGTTTTGCTGGTATGATAACGTACAATGTCCATCATGATTTGGCATAGTGGCAACAACTCATTTTTCGTAAGTCAAGTCCGATTTAAATCAAAAGAATCACCGTGCTGCAGGAGGCCTTTGGTCAAGAGTCCCAAGCGGTGCCGTAGTACGCTGCAACGCAGGGCTCTCAGTGACCCATTGTACTGGCTGTGAGAAGCAGCCTGCCGAAAGGCTGCTGAAGACCGGCATCAATTCAGCAGTATGCTTGTCTGCCACACAAGGTCCATTCTGGCGCCGCCAGAACGAAAAAGGTTGGGGCGTACTGCTCTAGGCTCTTGCACTTTGGTCATTAGTTTGCTTCTTTGTTTTCCTTTTCATTGAGATTTGGTCCCGTCAGCCCGCTGCCGCGGCGTAGAATGGAACCCAGGCGACAGTGGGTTAGTGCTCAGCTGGGGTCTCCGCCTCGCGACCTGCTCAGCCGCGCCGCCTGGGGTTCCTTGGTGCCCAGGCCAGCAAGTGAGTGCTGAGGGGGCACAGGCCGGGACCCTGGTGCCAAGGGCAGCAGCCGGACCCCAGAGGAGAGCGGGCTGAGCCGTTCAGCTCGGCTGCTCGCGTGCATCAAAAATGCTCGATGCCACTTTGGCACGTGTGCCAATATGGCGACCCTGCTCCTATACATTGTAAGAGATGACATTTAAGTTGTTGGAGGGCTTATTTAGCATAAACCAGGGCTATAGGAAATCGAGTCAACATTTTGTTTCTGAATGAAAACTGGTCCACTCTTCCCACACAAACTTGTCACAAATAATTGTCAACACTTATATTTCTTTTTTTGGCTAGATATTGGATTTTTTTAAAAAATGTTGAAATTGAATTCAGGATGTGTGAGCAAGCATTTTTGGAAACAAAGTTTTGTTAAATGACAATTAAATGGCAACACAGCACTGCTTCATGGCTTGGCTCACCCCAGCCTCTGGTCCAACAGCTGCAGTAGATGAGGAGATGGTGGAAATCTGCAGGACTCCAAATACCATGCTGGGTGAGAGGGCATCACAGCAGCAGCAAACCGCTCTAGGCAATCACACGCAATGGGCACCACCACCAACCTACGGACGTGTGAGTTGCACAAGCCATCTGATCAGCATGAGGGCACCGATGAGGCACAGCACTCATCCTGCCTCGTGAGCTCCCCGCGATGAGATGGATGCTGGCAGCTGCAGCCGGGAGGGACTCCCCAGCTAGGGTGGCGCAAGCCAGATGTCCTGATTTTATAGGGCCAGTCCTAGATTATTTGGGGCTTGTCTATATAAGGCTCCAATACCCCCACCTAGAGTGCCAGACAAAAGTGTGAAAAATCAGGACAGGGATGGGGGGGGGAGGTAAAAGGAGCTCTATAAGAAAAAAGACCCCAAAATGGGACTGTCCCATAAAATAAGGGGATATCTGATTCAGTACCCCAATCCTATCCTGATTTTTCACAGCCCTGTGATGGACATTCCAATCCTGGCTCGCTGCCAAGGAAGTGAGTTACTTTCACTTTCATTCCTCAGCAGCAGCCAGCCAGTCTCTTCCCCCACCTACCTCCAGCACCTCACCCACCTCGCCTGACGGATGGGAAGGGAGGAGAAAGAGAGGGATGCTCCTGGGAGGAGGGAGAAGGTGGGGTGCTCCGTGGGGGGGGGAAGAAATGGATGTTATGGGGCGCAACAAGGATTCTGGTTCAAAGCCACAGAGCCTGCCTCACCTCACCTCGCCGGGGGAAAGAGTCACACTCACAGGTAGCTCCTTCCTCAACCCTTACCCCCTCCCCTTCCCAGAGACCCCAGCCAATCCCATTCCTCAGACTGTGCAGCATTCTGCTCTCTCTAGGACCCAGCAGCCCTGCTCTTACATGCTCCACTGCTTCCAATCTGTCTGGGCTGCCTGCAGAGTGGTGCCCCCAGGCAGAGTGAGGCCCTACGCATCTGCCTATTCTGCCTATGCCTAAGGACGGCCCTGCCCAGATCCCAGCAAACAGAGGCTTGGGACACTTCAGAGCATGGTTTTGCATCTCTGCCCATCCAGACTAATAGCCATTGATGGACCTATCCTCCATGAACTTATCCAGTTCTTTGAACTCTGTTATAGTCTTGGCCTTCAGAACATCCTCTGGCAAAGAGTTCCACAGGTTGACTGTACGTTGTGTGAAGAAATACTTCCTTTTGTTTGTTTTAAACCTGCTGTCTATTAATTTCATTTGGTGACCCCTAGTTCTTATGTTATAAGGAGTAAATAACACTTCCTTATTTACTTTCTTCATACCAGTCATGATTTTATAGACCTCAATCATATCCCCCCTTAGTCATCTCTTTTCTAAACTGAAAAATCCCAGTCTTATTAATCTCTCATCCTATGGAATTTTTAACTGAGTTGTGTATTGCCTTACTACTGTATCCCTTTCTCAGCTAATCCTGAAGTAGCTATCCCAGGGAATATATTGTAGATGTATCTCTAGTGAGCACTTCAATAGATGTAGCTAAGCATGTTTAGTACAAGAGTTTCATTTTGGCTTTGCAAACTGGCCAGCAGCCACCAGTTTTCTAATGGTACAAAATTCAGTTATTTAATGGCACAGAGTGTACTTTGCAGACAATAATTATCTCCCACAGATGGCTCAGTGTTTGACTCTCCCCTGATTCAGACTCTCTCTGTCTCTGTAACTGGAAGGTGGTCTTGCAGGGATGAGATGAGCACAGGTGGTACCATGATGTCTACTGCCTCCATGCATATAAATTCCTGCAAGAGTTTTATTGTTGAAGTACCTCCATAGGAGATCTTAGTTAATATTAGCACTGGTCATGTGGTTGAATGGATGCTCTTTGCTAGACAGTTTCTCCATAACACTAGATGTAGTACAGGAGACAGTATCAGCAACAAATAATTAAGCATCAATTTCTGAACACCTAGAAGATAATAAGGTGATAAGTAACAGCATGGATTTGTCAAAAACCAATGTGTCAAACCAATCTAATAGCATTTTTAGATAGGGTAACAAGCCTTGTGGATGGTAGATGTGATATATTTTGACTGTAGTAAGGTTTTTGATACTGTCTTGCATGAGCGTCTCATAAACAAACTAGGGAAATGCAACCTAGATGGAGCTACTATAAGGTGGATGCAGAACTGGTTAGAAAACCGTTCCCAGACAGTAGTTATCAGTGGTTCACAGTCAAGCTGGAAGGGCATATCAAGTGGGTCCCATAGGGATCAGTTCTGGGTCTGGTTCTGTTCAATATCTTCATCAATGATTTAGATAATGACATAGAGAATACACTTATAAAGTTCTTGGACGATATCATGCTGGGAGGAATTGAAGTGCTTTGCAGGATAGGGTTATAATTCAAAATGATCTGGACAAACTGGAGAAATGGTCTGAAGTAAATAGGATGAACTTCAATAAAGACAAATGCAAAGTACTCCTTTTAGGAAGGAACAATCACTTACACATACAAAATGGGAAATGACTGCCTAGGAAGGAGTACTGCAGAAAGGGATCTGGAGGTCATAGTGGATCACAAGCTAAATATGAGACAGCAGTGTAACACTACCAAAAAAAAAAAAGCGAACATCATTCTGGGATGTATTAGCAGGAGTGTTGTAAGCAAGACATGAGAAGTAATTCTTCCACTGTACTCTGTGCTTGACAAGACCTCAGTTGGAGTATTGTGTCCAGTTCTGGGTGCCACATTTGAGGAAAGATGTGGACAAATTGGAGAAAGTCCAGAGAACAGCAGCAAAAATTATTAAAGATCTAGAAAACCAGACCTATGAGGGAAGATTGAAAACATTGGATTTGTTTAGTCTGGAGAAGAGAGGCCTGATGAGGGACATAACAGTTTTCAAGTACATAAAAGTTGTTACAAGGAGGAGAGAGAAAGATTGTGCTCCTTAACTTCTGAGCAGAGGAGAAGAGGCAATGAGCTTAAATTACAGCAAGGGAGGTTTAGGTTGGACATTAGGAAAAATGTCCCACCTGTCAAGGTAATTAAGCACTGGAACAAATTGCCTTGGGAGATTGTGGAATCTCCGTCATTCCTGAAAGGTGGTTAGAAAAACACTTATCAGAAATGGTCTAGTTATTACATAGTCCTGCCACGGGTGCAGAGCACTGGACTAGATGACCTGTCAAGGTCCCTTCCAGTCCTACACTTCTATGATTCTGACTTTTGTATTTACCCCTCTTGAATTGATTTGGAGGCTGATAGAGCTTTTTCCATTTCAAATTCAATATCAATGGTCTTGTGGGAGCTGGGATTGCACTGAGCCATAGAACACACAGAAAAAGAGAGAATTAAATAAGATTATGCACTCTTTGATGCAGTGAAATGAATCCATGTCCACTGTGCCTAGGTAACACAGGTAATCAGGTGCTAAATCAAATTAAACCCTTGAAAACTGTCCAACTTGGAAACTTCTGTTTTCAGGATGTGGTGACAGAGTGGAGTAGGGCTTGAGGGAGTTGAGAGGTGAAATACAAATCTGATCCTTCCCAAATCTTAATTTTAAACTTATCAGAACATATTTTAATCAGTTTATGTTCATCCATTTACTTAAATAACTAATACAAATTATACAATTTATAATTTACCCCAAATGTGGATTATCTCTTTGTAGACCATTTTTTGATAGTTATGAAGGCAAAAGGAAATACATTCCAGAGCCAGTAGTTAAGATCTAATTCTATACAGTCAGTTTATATGTATTGTGACAAAGTTCCTCCTCTACCTTGGTGGGTCCTGCGCTTATTGGAAGATTTGCTCACCTCAGTGATCTTCCCCACAGTCTGGGTCAACTCCTTCTGTGTCTGATCAGGAGTTGGGAGGTTTGGGAGGAACCCGGGGCCACCCTCTACTCCGGGTTCCAGCCCAGGGCCCAGTGGATCGCAGCTGTCTATAGTGCCTCCTGTAACAGCTGCATGACAGCTTACATCCCTGGGGGCTACTGTCCCCTACTAGCCTCCGTCCAAACACCTTCTTTGTTTTCTGCACCATGCTAGGACCTTCCTCCTGGGCTTGCTATATGTTGATACTCCGTAGTCCTCCAGCAGACCCCTCTCACTCATTTCAGCTCCTGAGTGCCTCTCTCTCCCACCTCCTACAGACGCACTTCCTTTCCTCTGGTCTCCCGTCAACCTGACGTGACGAGTGAGCTCCTTTTTTTACCTAGGAGATGGGGGCCAGCTTGGGTAGGGGAGTTGCTTAGCTGCGCTTGATTGCTGCGAGTGTTCTAATCACCGCCTATCTTGCCTTAATTGGGTTCTACGCAGGTTCCTGACTACTCTGTACAGCCCCTGCTTCTTGTCACTCAGGGAACAGAAATTACTCATCCAGTGACCAGTATATTTGCCCTCTACCAGACTCTTGTACCCCAGTGGTCTGAGTCTGTCACAGTATTTTGTTCACACTCACCTTCGGCAACACCACATACGTTGGCATACACATCAAGTATCTTTTTCCTTCGACTTTGAATCTAAAGGGAGCAGCAACAAAACATATTTTAAAGACTAGTATCTTGTTATTTCTTCAGTCGCATGAGAAGATAATTACTAGGCAAACAGAGGCACCAGATACACAATGCAACCTCTTGATGTGCTCTCTAGAGGCTTCTCTTTGAAGACTCTCAACACACTGCCTTAGCACAGGAAGCCTCCAAGGATCTCTTCTGAAGAGTCATAGACCAGTAGGATAAGTGTAAATGAGTTAAGAGTAAAAATATTTTTCGGCTTTCACTTTCCACTGTCTGAGATCTCACTTTTTCTGTATCCCAGTGTCATGTAATTTGGATTAATGAACTTTCTGCTTTTAAGTGTTTTAGTATTTAATTTCCCTTTATAGACCCTGCCCAATGGAGAGAGTAAGCTAAATACTATAGCTGTGGGCCCCAAATTGTTAGGTACACAGGGTTGGACCAGCTGTGATGGATTAATTCTCTACTTGCAGGAATTGTTGCTGGTTGGCATTAGGGATCCATTATGCCAATTGGAACATTTTCAATTAAATGTATTTTTTTTTTTTTGCCAAAATATGCTCTTTTGTCAAAGCTGAAGCAGAGACATCTTGATTTAGACAAGAAGGGTTTCTGAGGTCCAGGGCTCTCTGATCACTTCTGATGAGAGAGATATGAATTGACCTGATCTTTTCAATCTGAAACCAGATGTTTTAACACAGTTCTATTTTGCAAAAACATTGAAAAGGTTTTGTTTTTGTTCCAATGCCAAATGAAAACAACTGTAAAATGTTGAAAGTTGTCAGAACACAGAATTGTTGTCTTCCAGCCAGCTCTAGGTAGGAGCAAGCTATTAGAAAAATTCTCTTTATCATGGGACTCAAGCACTTGGTCCACAAACTCACCAGTTGTCAAAAATGTATTTAGAAAACACCCTGAGAAAAGCCTGCTTGAGCTTCTGGGTTTCTGGGACAATCTTGTCTGGTTTGTTTTCACTGGCCTATAAAAGCCCAGGTACATCAACCAGTCGGATTTCTATGCCTGTGGTCATGGACTCCCAATGGACTGCTGCTCATTTGACCTGTCGTGTAGACACATTAGGTCTGCAGGTATTTTGAACATAATGAGATGAGAAGACAGCTATTGAATGGATTTTACATATTCTTGGTGTTATTTATCTCATAATAAAAACTTGCAAGTTTGGGGTTTTCTAAGTGCAGTAACTATTGTGCATTTGGAGTAGCTGTTTTATAAACATGTCAGGAGCTCACTTTCTTTTTTCATAAGGGATTTTTAGAGTTCCTCTTAAAGCATCTTGGATCCCCCATTTTCTCTCTCCATTCAGGAGCCTCCCTTCTGCGCTGATTGTCTCTGGGGCAGAAAGAGACTAACTAACTAACACCTCCCTCCCAAGTCCAGCGAGAGGGATGCCAGAGGCTGTCTTCTTTTCCAAAGGCTGAGGTTGCTGATTCTGCATTGTGCTTAGCCCACAAGCAAATGACTACATTTGTGTTTTGATCTTGGCTCCTCTGTGTGGTAACTCATTGCATAATATTTTTTTAAAAGAGGAAGGAGCAGTCCAGAGTAAGGCAAAGGGCCTGCCAAATCTAGCTTTATATAATTTTCTATATTTTTCTACCTTTCTCTCTAGCTGTCCGTATCCTCATTCAAGACTCATTGAGCTCTATGATCTATCTTATAAATACTATTTCATCTGCACCCCCCAAGTATTTTATTGCTCTTCCAAGGCATGGAACCTGGTTTGGTCCTAAAATCTGAGGCATGGAAGCTGAGAATCTCAGCACAAATTGTATTTACATCAAAGACCTTGTTTTATACTTGTTAAGAGGTCTCAAGTCATCATAACCATATTCCAGGGAACAGGTCTAGGATAAGGGATCTGTTTATGCTTTAGACAAGATTACAAGCCAAAGAAAAGCTTTCTGCGGCTGTATCTACTGTATATACAGTCTTTAGAGCCTTTTCTTATGACATTGCCACTTGGTCTGAGAACCTGTCTACCAGGTTTCAACTCAATGTGAAGTATAGCTAGACAGTGGTGCCTAGAGTCTATGATGATGTGTGCACTAGAAATACCGAAGGACAGATAACAAAAATTCATACATAGGGTTAATGATATTTTTCAGCTGTTCATAACTTTCTAAAAGCAAAGCTAAAAGCATCTCCCATGGGGCTAAAACGTCCCATGTCTGGTCTTAGTGGAAAAATGAGCTATTTTGGAATGTTTTGAACTAAATCATCTCAGCCAACTATGCAAGTGTGAAAAGATGCTTTTCAAAGTTTTTTTTTAAGTTTCTTTTTCAGTCTTGGGTAAGTAAAAATGGTTGATGCTACAAACTTCTATCTTGGCCTGACTGACTTCATTGTGGTTGGTATAGTATTTTTAAAGCTATGAAAGTATAAAACATATCCATATGAATATGTGCATTTTCTTTTTAAGTATGCTTTAATGTTAACAAGGGTTAGAAAGTTTGGTATGTGCTGAAGCACCTTACGTATGTCTTTATATACCCTTAGCTGCCTTTAAATTCACTGTGAGGGAGCCAGCCAGCCAGCTGGAAGGAATGTATGTCACAAGTAGAGAAACCAACCAGTGAGATGGTGCAGGTGTGGGTTCTTTGCAATATTGGCACCACCTTCAATGTGATTCTTGTATCTTTGAAAAATAAACAGGAAAACTAAGCATAAAAAATAATATTAATGAAACATGAAGGTGTAGAAATGAGCATGTTGTGCTTAAGCACATAAGTCAGGAAATTCAGAAGTTAAGGTTCCCACTATAACACTAGGCTAGCCCATTGTCCATATAGTCATGTTCCTACAGCAACATTAATGGTGCTCTTTTGAACACTGTACATTTTATGGTATAAATTTTAACAAAAAGTCAATAATACAGCAAGGCATGCATTTAAACAGAAAAACCACGACTCAATTTTTCGTTCTTGATTTGCCAGTTTAAATGCTTACTGTATTATTGATTTTTTTGTTAAAATGTATACCATAAAATGTACAGTGTTCAAAACAGCAGAGTTAATATTGCTGTAGGAAACTTTCTTTTGAATTTCCTGACTTTTGGGTGCTTAATTTCTCAGCCATTATCAGTGCATTTTATATGCACACACACAGCATTTTTGGCATATTGAAGGAATATTATATGCTGTCTCTATAGATGAGATTGTCAGACAATTTCTTATTACCTTGCAAAAAATTCCTGTAGATTAGTTTGATCTGCATTGTGATTCATTGTTTTATTATGGTGATGATTTGTGCATGTATTTTTTTTTTTTTTAAAAACTATCAAAATACTTCTCCAGTTTCAGTTTTGAAAAAAGCCTTACCCCAGTTGATTTGTTATTTGTAGAAGATTTGTCCCTGGTGAGATGAACTAAAGATAACAAGCACAGGTCTGGGGTCCCTTGTTTATCAACAGCAGCTTCTTCATCACTGTCCATGCTTCGGCTTAAAAGTCGTTCATTCTCAGAAGATGCATCATTTTCACTGAAAAATTAAGGATAAGGTTATGGCAATGCAGCCTTTGGTAGCATAAGTCCAGTTCTGTTTTTTCTTCTATCTTAGAGGCAATGGAATAATTTTTTTATTTAAAAAATGTCTATCCTGAGGGATCATATAATTAAAGCTTGTTCCTGCAATTGAAGATGTATGTGCAACTGTTTCTATTTAAGTTACACAGTCATGAATACCTGTGTGAGAACAAGAAGGAGACCTTATAAAGGGTTTTTTAAAAATACGTTTCTTTACTCAGGGCCAAATTCTAGCTCTTCCTAATTTTACCTTTGTCTACACTCTGAGCTAGGAGTGTGATTCCAAGCTTGCATTCATGTTCTTGTGCTAGCCTGATGACAACTAGCATGAATATAAATAGTAATGTAGCCATGGTAGCGTGGGCAGTGGCAGCATGTACCCAGCTGCCCATGGTATTGTGGCATTTATACTCTCTTCTCATTCCCCTATTATGACTATGTGCTGGCAAGCTGGGACTCACCCCCTAGCTTTGTGGTGTAGACGTAGCCTTTGTGGTGTGGTACCAAGCTCCTTGTGTCATCTAGCTGGGCTCAGCAGCCAGGGAGAGCTCAGAGAATCCTAAAGGCTAATGGAGCTGTAGCCAATTATTTCATATAATCATTTAATTGTGTTCTGAATTAACCACAGCAATAGAGATGTAATCAATGCGTGATGAATAGATTTAGGCATAGTATAGGAATAAGAAGGGTAGTATTAAAAGGGTAGAAGGTTGACAAACATTTATGAGAGAACAGTGTGTATCAGGTAGGTAAGCAAACTAAGGCTGTAATGCAGGCACTACAGGCTGCGGCTGGTACAATTTTAGGTTAGCTGCATTAGGCCTCAGGCCTAAAAGGAGGGTTGACATAAGCCGGTGACCCAGGAATAATCCTGTACCAGTAACGTTACAAGATTACTATAAAGAATGTGACAATGAGTGATGTTTGGGGAAATATGCTGCAATGTACCTGTCAGGACTGCAAGGCACCCAATCGTAACAGCATAGACAATTCTGCAGCAACTGCAGGTTGCCATGGGGCCTTGTTGATGTAAATGCTAATGCAAATAAGGGGAACTAAGAGACTAGCCTTTGAAAAGTGGGGCACCCCAAATTTTATGGGGTTTGGAAGTCCTGATAAGGACAAAGGGGTTGGAACTTTCATGCATATGTATAGGGGTTATGGGTGTGAGTGTAACTCAGCATAAAAGGGGTTCATCAGCATGAACAGGGAGGAAGAATCCATCAAGAGACCTTCCACAAATGACCATCTACTGAGAGATCCACCTAGCTTGGTGGTACCCTTGGAGATGTGAGTATGAGAGCATTTATGCTGGACACCTTTTGGTATTGCTACATGTTCATTTATATATCTGTAACGGTGGCACTGATTATCTGTGTAGTAAGGTTTTTAATACCAGGAAGCTTAATAACTTGTGAATGCTGTTGTGGTCCCTGCTATTGTTCCTTGTGTGCTCTGAGAGCCTCCAGACCAAACGACATTTCTAATGGTGATTCTCGCTCTGCTAATTCTAATACTGTAGCAGCCCTTAGGGAGCACAAAAATTTGACCCAGGTTACTATGGTTTAAGAGACTGTAGTCAATATCAACCCATCAATAATGTAAAGGCTACTGACCTGTGTGACTTTGTGCCATCTAGAAGCTGAGCAATAAAGTGAGGGATAAAGTGCTTTTTTAATGTCTGGAGCAGGAAATGTGTTCTCCCCTGCTGGCTGATAGGCAACGGGGAGAAGATTAATGAAGAGCACGTACCTGAAAACCACACTTCTGGCACACGCTACCAAAATGAAGCTGTCAGGAAAGACAACAGAGCCCCGTAGGGAGATGGGATGAAGGAATGATCAGCCCTCCCCCAACTAGCATCTGCCATCCTATTGTAGAAGTTAGAGATTGAAAATACTTAAGTCATCTAGTCTTTCCCCTGCTGCTGCAAGATTGTTAGTACATTTTCAACTCCCAGGTCTAGCTTTAAAAATCTCAAGCAATGGGGCTTCTGGCGCTTCCCTTGGCAGAATGTTCCTCATTCTATCAGATCTCACCATCAGGAAGCTTTTAGCCTATTTTCCCTTTGTCTTAATTGCATCTCCTTTTTTCTTGTTGTATTCCCTTGTGCCAGTCTAAATAATTCCTTTGCCTCAAATATCAGGAAATGGTTACATTCCTTTTCCACCTTAACCAAGCTAAAATCATGGTTTTTTTTCACATACCTTTTAACAGTCTTAACTGGAGTTGCTGTCAGTTTTTCAAACTCCTCTTTCTCTGAGAAAATCACAACATTTTCTGCAGATCAAAAAATAAAGATATTCAATTGGCAGAGAGATTGCAAATGTGTGTTTTGCCTCACTAGCTTCGTCAGCTGGGAGTCTTACTACAAACTTAAATCTCCCTGAATTCTTCTACACTTTTAATTTCTAGCACAGGATTAAGTGCAATTTTGGTGGTACAGAAACTTTTTTTGCATATTCCTTTACTAAATGGAATTGGAGTTTAAACGCTTACAAAGGGGAATTGCACAGGAAGATGGATTAAGGGAGTTTAAGCCCTGTGTTATCTGGTGTGGAGAAAGTGGAAACTATAAAACAGCTCAAACCTTGTACGTCTGTCTTCTCTTCTTGCAAATTGGCTTGGGCTTCAACTGTTTTTACTGAATGGCTGGTGCAACAGGCTAGAATATAAAGAATGTAACTTATTAATAGTCATTCTCAGCAGTTGTCTGGAGATAGCATTTTGCAACTGGAATTTCTTACGCCACACAATTACCTTGACCAGAAGGTTTTGTTTTCACAATGTAAAACATGATGATCAAGACAATGGCAATCGCCATTATGAATATAGTAGACATGGCAATTATTAGAGCAGTAGCCAGATGCCCTTGTCCTGAAAGATCTGCTGGAGACACAAAGAAATAGTTTATTTTAAAGGAGCCATTACTGAAAACAAAGAATGTTGATCAGTTTGAGGTCTGCACTAAGCTTAATCCGTAGTTCATTTCTTTATTTACTTAAAACTTGATTAATTTATTTGAACTGGAGCTTTGCCGGATGAAACACTGCAGAACTTAAACCTTACGCTTCAAAAGCCAACCAATATACAGAATTTTACAAATCAATGTAGTTTGTTCTACACTAGTTAATAATAATGACAACAAATATGAGACCATGTAGTCCTGCAGAGATGAAGAAAGCTATGATGTCTTCTAATATTAAAAGAAATTATGTATGAAGAGGAAAATATACTATGCTCTTCCAAATATCTCGTGAAATTTTCAATGTTTCAATATGAAGAAATCTGGGCTACCAAAATTTGACCTCTTTTCATATTTCAGTTTTTATAAATTATATATACAAACTTTCATTAAATTTTGTTTATGCTTTGCTTATTGTAAAAAAAAAGTTATGAAAATAAAATATGCGGATGAAATTTCTTTGGTAATTTTCTTTTCTCCCACTGTCATTCTGCTCCTGAGAGAATGAGGTTTGTCATTGTTACTAACAGGTGAAAACAGTATGCTGAAATTTATGTTGGCTGAAAATTATAACAGGCTTGTAGGCCCAGTTTTGCCCATGGTTGCACTCACAACTAGCTTCAGTGGGCTCTTTGTGTGTGCACATCTAAAGATAGGATCTGGCTTTTTCTAAGACAGAAAGTGGTGTTCCTGTGTATCATAACATGCAGTATTGCAGTTAATTGTCTGTAACTGTGAACAGCTGTTAGCTCTCAACACTGAGTGAAAATTGGATGTTCTCTTAATTGTAAAATCAGTTATTTAGCTTTCCTTTATAGAACAATGAAACAAGTCAGTAAAACAACAAAATGTGTAATTTCTTTTCATAGACCTACACCAACATACAAAGTGGGTGTATAGCTGGTACTGTTCCATCAGTGTGAACATGTTTAAAATTTTTCTGTTGAAAGATTTATCAAAAGTGCAAGTGAAGACTCTAATGTGTTTAGTTCGATTTGTGTTGGTTTGTATGGATTATAAAACCTGTCTGATGCCATTTTTACAGATGCTTTTCTGGGATGAAACCACTGCTTAAAAATAAATTATAAAACTTTAAAATTATTAAAAATGTGATGGGAAGCCAGAAAAAGGATCTTTAAAACAAGGAAAAATTCAATCATCAGAATAGGAGCTGCTATTGTCTAGACAATATATCTTTGGGACTGCCCATGAAGAAGGAATTACAGTAGTAAGTTTTGAAAAATGGAATAATTGATAAATGATTCTAATTGTTTCTTATCAGAGCAATATCTGGAAGAAAGTACAAGGCTGTTCTAGTTATGAAATCTGAGTATAAGGTTATTGACAAATATGTCATTCTAGCACCTAGTGTCTTTATGCTAAGGAGATAGGCTCAGTAAATATTGCCAAAATGAACCATTAGGCTAAGTGCTCATAACAACCAGCTAAAACCTGCTAGCAATCAGCTTTAGTTGGGTAATTGTATAAAATAATGTGACATCTGTAACTGGATATCATGTTAGCAGCCTGACAACTGGCTGGGAGCATGAGGTAGGTCTGGACAGTGTCTGCCCAACAATGAAAATATACAGTATAGTCCCTAAAAAATAACACCCAATGGTAACGTACACATTCAGAAGAGCATTGGTCCTACCACTAATCCCTCAGGCAAGGCACAAAGAAGCAGACCAAGGTCT
This sequence comes from Chelonoidis abingdonii, assembly GCF_003597395.2. Lineage (NCBI taxonomy): Eukaryota > Metazoa > Chordata > Testudines > Testudinidae > Chelonoidis > Chelonoidis abingdonii. Next base: position 257,300,133 of record NC_133769.1, read on the forward strand.
AAACTGACCTATGGCAACTGTGGCTGACTGCTTTCTTCAGCAGGATTCAAGCCAAAGCAGTTTCTGACAGCCCAACAACAGACAGCAAGCACATCAAAAGAATACTATGATCAATGCTACTGAATGCTGAAAAATGAAACAAAACTGAAAGTAAACTGAATTAGAGAACTGAATAATACATAATTTGCATTCACTAGATTATCCTTTGTGGTATGGTACACTCGACAACCTGACTGGAATTCTCAGACAAGTCTAACGTTTATATCTGAATAGAAATAAGTTAATAAAATCAGGATAAAAATTAGGCATCAGCAAAGAATTTTTAAAGAACCAACGTCAAAGAGATTCATTATTCCTCAGATAAACAGTGCCATGAAAAGTAAATGCTACCTCAGCAGTGAAGCGGGAAAGGGATTCAAAGACACATGATCTTGTGCTCAAGCCAAAATATCGTGTGTGTAATATCACAGAGAAAAACTGAAAGCCAAAGATAGAGTCAATAATGATAATAAATAACTTTAAAGTTGACTTCTATGCTGTCTCACAATGTCTGGAGCTCATTCATGAAATAAATTTATCATAGGGGTAACTACATCCGTCCTTACTTCAGAAAGAGTATCTGAATATTTTAACATATAGTTTCCATGCTTCAGAAAGACTGTTTGATCATGTTGATGTCATTTTGCTTCAAGGGGTTCTTAATGCCCTCAAAAGAGAGGTAAGAAAAGGGAGACGTGCAAGCCACAATCTGCAAAAGAATTGTTATACTTGCTTTTCTAACACAGATTTCGCATGTAGCATTGACAGAAGATGAATTTAAAATAAGGTAGGTAAGATCAGAGATGAAAATCAGAGGCAATAAGCTAGGATCTAAAAAGCCATGTAGGGTTATAGAAAATGATAAATACTTCAAAGCGTGTGGGAAGCTGAATTAAAAATGAGAATAAAATGTCTGGAAAAATCACAAAACCAGACACACAATGGTCAGCTTTGGTAATTTTTTTATTAGTTGTTTTTGCCTCCCACTATGTATGCAGTGTTCTTATTTTCATGTATTTTTGACAAACCAAAAATAATATTGTAGAACTGTTTGTTTAGTCCACAAAGAGACCGGCCACATAGGTATATTAAATTTTCACATCTCTGGCCAGTCTCTGCTGGGGCATAATGACATTTCCTTGTTGCTAGAAATAATGAGCTAAATTAATTGCTGGTATAAATCAGTACAACTCAGCTGAAGTCCATTTTAAGTCCATCTCTACTGAAGTAATAATATTGATTGATCCAGGAATAAGAAATCATTGTAAATTATTATTATTTTTAATGATTCTTCAAATGTGGGAAAATAGTGCAAAGTAAATTTTACAGGAGGTGTTTTCAGCTCAATAGTATGTTATACCAGCTGATACTCTATCTGAAGAAATAGCTGCTGAATAAAGGTGGGGAAGCTTTTCTTACCTTTGTGTGCATGCTGAAAAGGTGAGAGTGTGTTTGTGCCAGAGGTACTTGGGAAAATGGCTGAAACACCAGAGGTCATGCCAGCACCTGCAATAGTAACAAAATTGCCATAAATTTCCCTGATTACCTTGTGAAGTTTCAGCCATGTCTTGACCTAGTCATAGTAAGCAGAGCACTCACTTAGTTTCACTGAATTTCCCATTCATTAAAAAATAATCCACAGAGCCACTTTTATTTTCTGTAATGTCAACAATCCCCAAGTATATTTCTGGCATTTTGAAAATTGTATTTAGTATATATTTTTACATAGGACTTGGAAGAATTTTCAAAGCTCCACTGACTGGTTTATTAACCTGTATAAAGACAAAAAGTTCTATGATATGCACAGGGTCAGATTTGGTCAATAGATTCCCCTCGCGTGAACTGAGAGCAGAATGTCTGCCAGGAGTGATGCAAGTCACTCACAACCCCTTTTCCACTATGGAGTCTGGAGCTGGCTAGTGCAACCCCCAGTGTAGGAAGGTCATCTAGGAGATTCATCAAATGAGTGCCTCTCTCAGGCAGCCTCCATCAGTGAGATTTCCATAAAGCCTTGATTAGTATTTAAAGCTACATTGTCCCAGTGGAGACTCTAGGGCAGATGGCAAACAGTACTGCAGAATGCCTTCCCCTTGGTGAAACTGCATAGGGAGTATGCATATTTTTGCAGCCTGGCAGGACAACATGCATCATGATTCTGCCAGCTAGAATCCATCATCTGGAAAAAACTGTAAATCACCATTGTTACACGACACAACCCTTAAATCTATTGTAGAAAACAATTAGCAATGACAGAGAGATGGAACACTTAATAGGTTCTTTTCCTTACCAAGTTTCTATGGTTGATTACAAAAAAAAATAGTAATTTTTTTTTAATTCAGCTTTGAGGCAATACATGTGCTATGTTTTCAGAATGAAAAATCAGGTCACAAACTGGGGCAAAATACCAATCCTGCGAGCTTCTTTTGACTCTAGGCAGAGACAGAAACAGTGGGAACTAAGCCTGAAGCTAGGAATACTCTGATTCTTCACATTTACCTTGTGGAGTAAAAGGCAAGTATTAATGAGTTAATTCCTCTAAATCTAAAGGTTCTGTATGGCTAGTCTGTGTTTGTGGAGGCATGGGGGTAATATAATCATCAAAGACCTAGTCTGACAAATTCGCTCCACAACTGAAAAATTACTAATGCTATTCTGCTGTTCTGGGAAATGTGGTAAGGAATTTCAGGGTCTTGGCCCATCACTTAAGGTCAACAGGAAATTAAGCTGTCTGGTAGGGTATGAAAAATGTCTCATGGTCTATGAAGTAAAGAAATATACATGCTCTTTAAATAAAAAAAATGTTTTTTAGAAAATGAAAAAATATTACCCAATATAAAATGGTACTGTATGTTTGGAATGATAAACACATACTTTTAACTTGGCACAAAGAATACAGTGAAAATGACTTTAAAAGATTTTTTTTCCTATAATAATGGCAAAACACCTTCCAAACCTCATTTGTTGGTATGGAAGAAAATACTATTTATTACACTTTCATTTTTTATATTGAAACAGCACTTATTTCTATCGAATTTTAAATATACTGGTATGTTAACTAAGACACTTGCAATGCTATGTAGGTAAAATAATTACATCTGTTTAATCTTTAAAATATGTATATTGGAAGATAGCCCTTTGTCTGCAGAAGCCTTAGCAACCAGACTGATGACTAAGAACCCCGTTCTGTTCATGGGATGCTTGTGAATTACGATGCATAAATAATAGAACTAAGTCCTATTTAGTCCTTACTTAGGCAAAACTTTCATTGACTCAGTTTCCCATTTGTTTAAATATGAGTTTTGCCTGAAAAAGGACTTTAGGGTTTGACTCATAGACATTACAGATGGAAAAGACCCACTAGGTCACCTAGAGAGACAAGGTGGGGGAGGTAATATCTTTTATTGAACCAGTGCCTATTAGTGAGAGAGACAAGCTTTCGAGCTTACACAGAGCTCTTCAAGGTTGTCTCTCTCATCAACAGACATTGGTCCAATGTCTGTCTGATATCCTGGGACCAACACAGCTACAACAACACTGCATAGTAAGTGATCTAATCTATCTGTCTACCAGTGCAGGATTGGTCCCTTTATGTTGCAGTGCTTTGTCAAGTCTACATTTAAATATCTCAGATGGGGATCTTTTACCATGTTTCTTGGAAAACTATATTCATAGTATGAAATCGCTCCCAAAAAGTAAGTTTTTATTTGTTATTTAGCCTACTTTTTTCTTTTTTTTTTAGTTCCCCGCTCCCCTTAATTTCTAAAGCTGCAGAAGGAACACCTATTTATACTGTGACCTCTGGTCACTTCTCTGTGACAGACCTGGTCCAAAAAGAAATTAGGTCTAAGCAATTAAAACACTTTTTGCTGTTAGACCATTCTAAATATTAAAATGAAGTTAGTTTCTATATGAAATGGAGATTAAGGATAAACTATCCCTTAATTTCTCTACTGTTGTGCTAGTTCTTTGCACAGAACTGAATTTTACCCTCTGTGATCTTTATCTATTTATTTCTTCATCACAGTTTGATAGTGGTAGACTTAAGTCTATGTTCAGCCTATGGAATGGGCCGAAAAAAATTGTGATGCCATACAATTCTTGCAGGCTGCACCAAGTCAACAATAGCTATTCTTACCCAGCAGTTTAATTAACCCAGGCAAATAATATGCTGCTTTATCTGCTTTTAGATAATCCAACAAGCTCTAGCTCATCCCTCTTTGTTTAGTTGAGTTCAAGCATGTATTTATTCAACTGTTTCGGTTTTGCTTGAGCAGTCTTATATTCTTAACAGTTTATCATTTCTCCACGAACAGGAGGAGCAGTCAGGTGTAGAACACGATTGCCCAACTAAAGGACCAAGCGATGCTATTAGAGCCATTTCTGAATTTCATACCATTACTTTCCTACTTCAAACTGAGAGAGAGATCCTACCCTGTCCTACATCAGCATGTTGAGGAGTCCTCCGTTCACTCTCAGAGTCCGGTCTCAGGCTCAGAGTTCAGTTCATGTAGGATCAGAATGCTTGAACAAGAATTTTCTTATGATGTACCTAGATATGGGACTGACTGGTTGTTTTTTTTTTGTAGTAAATGTCATAATGAACTCCACCTTGATACTACAACAATAGATACTACAACAGAGTTGTCTTTCAAATATACTTATGTAAGTGTTAGTGATCACATACATTTTAAGCCTGATAGCAAATTTAATAATTTGGCAGATTTTATTATGAGCTAAGATTTTACTTTGGATGTGGTTTTGAAGACTATGCCAAATAATGCAACTGCATTAAAAGGTGAACTGAAAACTGCCAGGTTTTGAAGGTCTTTTGTTAATTATGCTACCAGCTTATGTCAGCTTTCGGTGGATAAAAGGGAAAAAAAAACCATATTAGTTTTCACTCTTTTTCCATCCAACAATACGTCAAGACTATGAAAGTCTAGTTTGTACCCAGACCATGTTCCTAATTCTGGTTCCAATGCAGATGATGTCACTTACATTATCTCTAAAGATTTAGATATAGTTCAGGCAGAGACATTCTAAGTGCATGCTGCACCACATGTGGAAATCACTCTATTCTGGCCATGAAAAAAAGGCTGAAATCCAGTTGCATGGCAGAACACTTTACATTCTTAGGCACCGGTATGTAATACCTTTGGAATGTAATAACGACACCCGCTAGCAGTGCTATATCATTAAGGGTTTGTCAGCTTTTCCATTATAAACCTTGTTATTTAGGGAGGTTATAATCTGGCCATCAAAGTTTTCTCTGGACTCAGACTCTGCCTTCAGTCTTATTTTTCAAAAATGTATTAAAAATAATTTTGATTGTTTTGAGAATAATTGCATTTGTTTTCACATTTGAATTGTGCTTTTGTAACTCAAAAACAGCTTTCACTTTTAAATCCCTATGTAGCCAGTCATTTGTCCATAACACAGATGAGGTGCTGTGTTTTAAAGTAACTTTTTTGCTTTCTTTCCTTTTAAAGAACAGTTCTTCTGTGCACAGCAGGACTATTACAATTATTTGTACTTAGCAAGTCCAACTCACAATAAAGAACACTACTGCACTCGTTGGATGGCAGGCACGGGGGGGAGGTTTGTGGACATGTTGCCCAGATAATATTTATGGCTTTTGATAATGTGACATACAAATGGAAAAGCACATTTATTATTATTTTTCTTTGTTTAGTGAAGGGGTGGATGCTGAAATGAACTGTACAAGGAGGAATATCCTGCATGGATTTTAAAAGTTATTACGTGTATTTGAACTGAACACAGTCTGGTTTTAGATCTCCTCATGGATGTGAAGATTGAAAAGAAAAAAGTTGGCCAATATTTAAAATGTATAATAAGGCACATTCTGAATATCGCCCCTAAAACACAAACTTGTATGAACATGAATAAAACATCAACGCCAGTGACCAGTTTTGAAGTTATGTGGGTTTATCTGTTTGTTTTCCTTCTCTTTTCTGTGTCTCACTTCCTTTTCCTTCACCCCCCCTTTCTGTGTTTTGTCTCTTGTATTCCCTCCCCATCTAATTCCTTCTTTTCCTGTATCTAGTGACTACTTCAAATTTTCTCCTTTTCTCTCTGTCTTTCTCTCTCCTCATTGCTTTTCCTCAGATCTCCACATTATCCTTTCATGCCATATATTTCTTCCTCCAGTTTTCAGTCTCCCTATTTGTTATCCTCTGGCTCCCTACTCCTACCTGCTTCCCTCCTATCTGTTACCCTAATATTTTCTCCCGCTACTTCACTTTTCTTTCCTAAGTTCCACTCACCTTCTCTTCCCTTTTCATCATCATCTTGTCTCCCCTCCCTTGCAAAGATTTCCCCTTGCAATGTCAACCAAGATCTGTGCCTCTATAGGCCAGTCAAGAGGATCCATGCAATATATGGGCTGAGCATGGTGCTACCCAGCAGCAAAGATCAGATGACCCTTTTACTCCTCAGTGTAGCTATCTGGCGTGGTGGTGAGAGAACAGCAGCTCCTGCTGCTGGCCAGTGCAAGGGGACCCTACTGCTGAGATAGAAGTGTCAGCAGCAGCAAAGCTGGCAGGACACTAAGTTGGTATGTAACTTCTTTGGTGTTCTTGAAGCATACTGCTCTAGGCAAACACCAACAAGGTTGCCCCAGCTTCTTCACAGTATACATAACACACAGTGTAAAAATTTGTGCATTTACAGTAGCTGACAGTGTCACAGCAACTCTGTAAATAGTGTGTATTTAAAATTGTCTTTGTAAAACTATCTGTTAGTGGAATGAATGGCAATGTATACTCATTAGAACATACTGCCTTCTGAACTGTTAGTGTAGGGGCTGTGAGGGGAGCAGAAGTACAATAAAATGGAAAAAAGAATGGTACCCCAGAATATGGGTTGGACTGAAATCTAGTCTGGTGAAAGGCATGAAGGTGTGAAATCTGTAACTGGCCCTGAGCAAGGCACCTTGAACCAAGACAACAAGTGTAAATCTAGTCCTATGTATAGAAGTAGCTATCTGATAAACACAGGCCAGAATTTTCAAAGAGTGACTTCATATTTAGGCACCTACATGCGTGGTCTGTAAGAGATGCAGTTCCTAAATGGGAGCTGCAGCATCTGTTGAAATTAGTCCATTTATTTTGGTGCCTAATATTAGCCTGTCAAATTTGGAAGAGTTGCCTAACCACACACTGAGATTAACTAAAAATCACTAACTAAGAGGAAGAATTTCCCGGGCAATAGAATTTCACCTTAAATTGGAGAAGATTGCTAATAGTAAAAGTGGCATTTGTGAGGTGTGCAATAATAGTATCATTTGCAGAAATACTGTCAGAGAGATACTGGGGGCCCAGCCTAGTGCTTATTGAAATCCATGTCAGAGTTCCCGTTGTCTTCAGTGGTCATGAGATCAGGCTCATTGTGAAATAATTTAGCTCCCAAATTTGAGCCTTTTAAACCTGTAATAATTTGGCAATATACATCCATACTTTTACATTAGCTCTTGCCAAACTTGTAAGTAGCCACTGGTTTTAAGACACACAAAAGTAGAGTGACCAGACAGCAAGTGCGAAAAATCGGGACCTGGGGTGGGGGGTAATAGGCACCTATATAAGATAAAGTCCCAAATATTGGGACAGTCCCTATAAAATCAGGACAAATGGTCACCCTACACAAAAGGAAACTTTTTGTGCTGTTGTGTTCTCTGCTACCCCTTCAAGTAGCAATGTAACTTTTTTCTTGTGTTTTCGATTAGGTGGCTGTGATTGGGTGTCCCTCCTACACAAGCCCAGGAGTAGTGAAGGTGGCAAGCTGGGCCAGTTAACTCAGGCTGCACATGGAGGAGGAGTCAGGGAGCAGGGGTTGATTAAATGAGGCTTAGCTGGACAGGAAAAAGAGGGGCCTGTATAAAGCCCAGGAGCTGACAGCAGAAAGGGCTGCAGGGAGGTAGTCTGCAGTCACTCCCTGGGTGAAGGGAGGTGTGTTGGTACTGTAAAGGGTATTCCAAAGTTACTCCTTGGGAGGAGGGAGTTGGGAGGCTGGCAAACCCAAAGAGGGGAGAATCCAGGAAGGTACGAGAAGGCTTGGGGGAAAGCAGCAAGGAATAGGAGTACTGACCTTGGCTACTGACTGGACGGACCCTGAGCTGGAACCTGGAGTAGAGGGTGGACCTGGGTTCCCTAACCAATCACTGGGGACATGGCACAGGCTAGGCTGAGGACACTGGACTGCCTGGGATGATTTATTCTGGTAAGATTTTGTTACACCTCCCTGGAAGTGTGAGCCATGCTGAGGTGGCAGGCAGGGTCATGAAGGGGAGGCTGCAGTTGCTGGAGCAAGAGGGGTTTGTAGGATGAGACGATGACAGAAGAGACACCACCTGAGGAGGACACAACATCTGGCAGAGCTAATGGCCAGGACGGCTGGGAAGAGGCGCTGTGAGTTGTGAGTGCACCCTGTGACAGTGCTCTCTTGAGGGAGCAGAGGTGGTGATTATTCTAGGCCAGAGATTCTCAAACTGGTGGTCAGGACCCTTCAGGGGGTTGTGAGGTTCTTACATGAGGGGTCATGAGCTGTCAGCCTACACCCCAAACCCTGCTTTTCCGTCAGCATTTATAATGGTGTTAAACCCATTTTTATTTTTAATGGCTGGGGGGAGGTGTCGCACTCAGAGGCTTGGTATGTGAAAGGGGTCACTAGTGCAAAAGTTTGAGAACCACTGTGAATCTAGGCTGTGTGGCCTTGGTTTGGCACTTCATTTGCATGTGTTGTATTTTGATTTTGGATTTTATAACTGTTGTAATTGTTATGTGGCACTTACAGTTTATAGGTATCTGCCCTGTGAATTAAACTCTGTATGTGGGGTCTAACATCTCTTTTGCTGTGCAAAATGAAGGGGATAAAAAGAGCTGAAATTCTACTATAATGGTTCCACAAGTGTGAGATGGAGGAGAATGGACCCAAAATGACATTAATCTCCTAGTCTTGCTATGAGACCTTGGAAGCCTTTCTACTGAAAGGGGGCAAAGCTGTGGCAACCCCCTAGAATTTCCCACTGTCGTGCACGTGAAAAAACAGTGGCATTATGGCTTCTGAATGAGCTATGAGAGTAGGAGCTGGTGTTCCATGGGCAGCATGGAGAGGCTGGCCCTATCAAAGGATGACACAAGATCTACACAGCTGGAACAAAGTTTTCCCATATATCCTCAGGCTCCAGGCAACTGAGCAGGCATTCTTTTTGTTGGCCCTCAAATCCCTCCCTCTGAGGTTTTGTCTAGAATAAGAAATGGGTTGAGACTAATTAACCTTGACCTAACCAGGGCTGCCCAAATGTTGGGGGGGGGCAAGTGAGGCAATTTGCTCTGGGCCCCACATGGGCCCCGCGAGCCCTGGCCCGGTGGTGGTCCGGGTCTTCAGTGGAATTTCAGTGGCGGGAGGCCCTTCAGTCACTACGGGTCTTTGGCAGCATTTCGGCGGCATGGGACCCTTCAGTGCTACCTAAGATGCGGAGCGACTGAAGGGCCCCCTGCCACCGAAATGCCGCCAAAGACCTGGACTGCTGCCGAGTGAGTCCAAGCACCACAGCTCCCCCTCTTTGCCCCAGGCCCCCTGAATCCTCTGGGCAGCCCTGGACCTAACCTCAACTCTTGTCTTCATGTCGCCAAACCTCAAGGGAACGAGACCTGGGCTATACCACCTAGTCAACAACCTAGCATTTCCTCCATTCTGTGGGGTAAGAGGAATTGGGTGCTCTAAGATCAAAGAAGTGAAGAAAATAAGTTGGTCAGTTCCAGCTAACAAGGCTGTTCATCTGTAAGCATCACTGGACACAAGGAAGAAATGGTGGTGGGAGGCAGGGGCGGGGGAATGAGGGAGGGAATGATCAAATATAAAAGGACAGAACTGGCAAGGAAAGAAAATGGAGATATTACAAAGAATGGAGAGTTCAAAAGAAAAAAAATATAAAAATGATTTGTATATAGTATTACTGGTACTGTAAGGAGTTTTCCTGTGGTAAGTGTTTTAAGCATTTCAGCTAAAGGCTCAGAATTCAGGGTCTTTAAAACAGAGATGTAAAAGTGATCTTCTGATTGGAACATGACATACAAAGCCCTTGGCCGTTGAATACATTATTTTGTACAACATAACAATTCTCATCTGTTTGGTTGTTTTAAAGTTCTAAGAATGCAACAACAACAAAAGGGGTGTTTTCAGAGGTTAGTCTCACTCTGGTAATTAAAAATTACTTTAGTATCTCTTATAAAAATTAAATTGTCAGACCATTAGCCTGTGTGTGTTAGGTTAAAAACCTAGATAGGTTGATTAATACCACTTCTTTCAGCATCTGAGTGGGAATGGGGGAAAGATTAGAAGGAATGATATTTTTACTGATCTGCTGTCATGGTTGCTATAAAAAAAATCCACATTTTTGGCACAATGCACTTGATTATGGTGTGAGTACTGCAAGTGAATGTATTTATTTAGCTGCCTCTGGGATATTCTTTCTTATATGTGTATCTCAGTTGCTTTGGGGTCAGAGTCTTGTTTCACAAAGTTCTTGTGACCTCTGGTCGGCTATTTATTATCTGTTACATATAGCTGGGAAGACAGCATAGCTTATAGCCATAGCTACAGACCATGGACTTAACGAGATATTGGCCAACTGGCCAATATTCTACAAACTCTAGTCCATATAAGAAGTTTGATTTAGTCAGTGTTCTCATCCTCATTTCCACAGTATCTCTGTTTTTATCTAATATAGGCCAATAATTTTTCTGTATTTTACCAAGTCTCTTTTACACCTTGGTTATGTTTTGCCAGGTGTTCATTCACCTGGATATAGCAAAAGACATGCAACTAATCTGAAGGCAGCATCCATTGTAGGCTTCTGTCTTCATAGGATTTGCAATGTTCTTACTTGAAGATCTGTATGTACTTGAATCAAACGTTTATCCCTCATTGAGGTCTCATCGAGGAGAGCAAAAATGAGGTCGCTTCCAGGACTTTCTTGACTGCCATCCAGAGCTAATGCTCATTTTGGAAGTTTAGCGGTCCTTGTTCACCTACCATGTCTCAGCCCACCTTCCTAGTGGGTTGTACTGCTTGCTAATCTCTCACAAATAGGAATAAGCAGAGGCCACTTGAAGACGGAAGAGAGGTTACTTTTAAGTAGCTCTTCTCCGAAAGTGTCACCTTTACATAGTCACACTCCCCACCCATCTTCCCTGCTTCTTTGGAGTCTCAGGAAAGAATTCTGACATTGGGAAAGGCACTGCAGGCTGTTGGGCACATTTCCCCTCTTGTTATCCTCAGAACCCTCCATGAGGCTTGGGGTAGGGAGAAATGAACAGCTCTAATATTCACTGCTGGCAAGAAGATTCCACAGTTCAACACCAGGAGTCGCTAATCCCACAAGAGTGACAAAGCAGAAGTAGTAAAGAGTCCTGTGGCACCTTATGGACTAAGGCCTGGTCTACACTAGGCATTTAAACCGATTTTAGCAGCATTAAACCGATTTAACACTGTACCTGTCCACACTACGAGGCTCTTTACATCGATATAAAGGGCTCTTTAAACCAGTTTCTGTACTCCTCCCCAACGAGAGGAGTAGCGCTAAAATCGGTATTACCATATCGGATTAGGGTTAGTGTGGCTGAAAATCGATGGTATTGGCCTCCGGGAGGTATCCCACAGTGCACCACTGTGACCGCTCTGGACAGCAATCTGAACTCGAATGCAGTGGCCAGGTAAACAGGAAAAGCCACACGAAATTTTGATTTTCATTTCCTGTTTGCCCAGCGTGGAGCTCTGATCAGCACGGGTGCGATGCAGTCCCAAATCCAAAAAGAGCTACAGCATGGACTGTACGGGAGATACTGGATCTGATCGCTGTATGGGGACACAAATCTGTTCTATCAAAGCTCCATTAAGAAGACTAAATGACAAAGCGTTTGAAAAAAAATCTCCAGGCTACACAGTGCTGCGTGACAAGCGTAACGGGAAGCCAGAGACTCAAATGGATGCTCATGGAGGGAGGGAAGGAGGGGGTACTGAGGACTCCAGCTATCCCACAGTCCACAGCAGTCTCTGAAAAGTATTTGCATTCTTGGCTGAGCTCCCAAGGCCTGTAGGGTCAAACACATTGTCCGGCGTGGTTCAGGGAATAGCCTCGTCAATTACTTCCCCCCCCCACGCACGGAAAGAAAAGGAAAGAAATAGTCTTGACTTCTGTCAATGTCACCACTATGTTCTACTGAATGCCTGCTGGTAGACGCGATGCTTGCAGCATGAAGAGCATAATCCGGCTCCCTCGCCCTCCCAGTGGCAGACAGTGCAATATGACTGAATCTGTCGTCACCATCAGCCCTGTGAGTGCTCCTGGCTGGCCTCAGGTGAGGCGTCGGGGCGCCTGGTAAAAAATAGAAGTGACTCCCAGTTATCCAGTAGATGGTACAGAATGGCTGGTAACCGTCTCATCATAGCAACTGGGCTGACCTCCATCAGCCCCTCCCTTTCCTGTGTAAGAAAAGATTCTGTACTGCCTGGACTATCAAGCAGCAGCATGCTGGGCTCTCTCCCCCCCGCACTGCTTAAGTTCTGCCCTGGACTGTCAAGCCATGGAGGCTGCCTCCCCCTCATTTTATCTCACTAACAAGTCCACTGTTTCTTATTCCTGCATTCTTTATAACTTCATGACACAAATGGGGGGGACACTGCCGACGGTAGCCGCGGAGGTTGGGGAGGAGGAGAAATGGATGGGTTGCACGGGGCACCCCCCATGGGCATGTAGCTCATCATTTCTACGGATCTGACACAGAGCACCTGTGCTCTCTAATACACTGGTCTCTAGTACACTTGCCCCCATATTCTAGCAGGACTGACCTAACTTTTTAGAACCATAAAGGAGGATTGACTTGGGGAGTCATTCCAGTTTGTGCTTTTGCGCCTCCGGCCGATCTCAGCCAGGGGCACCCATGATAGCGCAACAGTACAGAGGGACAGATAACCATCATCTCAGTGCCATTTATGCCAGCAGCAGACAGTACAGAACGACTGATAACCGTCTCTGCTATCATGCAAAAGCAAATGAATGCTGCGTGTAGCACTGGAGTATCGCCTCGTCCGCCAGCAACCAGTAGATATAAGGTGACTGTAAAAAAAAAAAAAAGCTGAACGGGCTCCATGGTTGCCGTGCTATGGCGTCTGCCAGGGCAATCCAGGAAAAGGTGCGAATGATGTTGCCATTGCTTTCCCAGAGGAAGGAATGACTGACGACATTTACCCAGAACTACCCCGACAATGATTTTGCCCCATCACCACTGGCCTCTCATACCCAGAATTTCTAAGGCGCGGGGGGAGACTGCGGGAACTAGGGATAGCTACGGAATACTACCCACAAGTGCAAACGCTCGATCGCCGCTAGCCTCGGACCATGGATGCACACCGCCGAATTAATGTGCTTAGTGTGGCCATGTGCACTTGACTTTATACAATCTGTTTTATAAAACCGGTTTATGTAAAATCGGAATAATCCCGTAGTGTTGATGTACCCTAACAGACGTTTTGGAGCATGAGCTTTCGTGGGTGAATACTCACAGGCAGAAGTGATGCTCTGGAAGAACAACACTGGTAAGTAACCTCTTTATTACATTACTGATTTATTATTTTATGTGGGGAAAAAACAGAGATAAAATGAGCTGTCAAACTTCCGAAAGTGAAATTTCTAAAAAGTCAATTGTTTTGGCTTTTTCTTCCACTCTCCTTCCCCCCTCCCCTTTTTTTTCTCATTTCATTCTTCTACTTTCCCCAGCCCCTTCTTTCTCTAAGGATCAGCAAGTCTTTTGTCCATCGATGTAAATATATATATGTACAGTGTGTGTGTGTTTAAAAGCTGAATCAGGAGGGAAATGCTGGAATTTTCCTACTGTTTGACATATGGCAGCTATTCTGAGAACACAAACCTTTCTGAGAGGAAAAGATGGGAGACAGTTGAGAGGACAAAGGGAAATAAGTAAAGATTTAAAATATTCTGGCAATTTCACTGACCCATTTACTGTAGGGTTTTTACATTATCTTGTTCCTTTCTTCATGTAAACCATAGCCTTTTTTGATGTCCTAGAATCATAGAAATGTAGGGCTGGAAGAGACCTTGAGAAGTCATTAGGTCCAGCCCCCTGTGCTGAGGCAGGACCAAGTAAACCTAGACCATCGCTGACTGTTGTTTGTCCAACATATTCTTAAAAACCTCCAGTGATGGTGATTCCACAACCTTCCTTGGCAGCCTATTCAAGAGCTTAACTGCCCTCATAGTTAGAAAGTTTTTCCTAATATCTAACATAAATCTCCCTTGCTGCAGATTAAGCCCATTACTTCTTGTCCTACCTTCAGTGGACACGGAGAACAATTGATCACAGTTCTCTTTATAGCAGCCCTTAAATATTTGAAGACTGTTATTAGGTCTTCCCTCTCTCTCCTTTTCTCAAGACTAAACATGCCCAGTTGTTTGTTTTTTTTAAAATCTTTTCTCTGAGCTCAGGTTTTCTAAACAATTTATCATTTTTGTTGTTCCCCTCTGGACTCTCTCCAGTTTGTCCATATCTTTCCTAAAGTGCGGTGCCCACAATTGAACACAATACTCCAGTTGAGGCCTTCCCAGTACCGAGTAGAGAGGGACAGTTACATCCCATGTCTCATATACAGCTCTCCTGTTAATACACCCCAGATTGATATTATCCTTTTTTCCAACTGCATCACATTGTTGACTCATATTCAATTTGTGATCCCGTATAATCCCCTGCTCCTTTTCAGCAGTACTACCACCTACCTGGTTATTCCCCATTTTGTGGTTGTGCATTTAATTTTTTCTTTCCTAAGTAAAGTATTTTGCACATGTCTTTATTGAATTTCACCCTGCTGAACTCAGACCAGTTCTCCAGTTTATTATCTGAAGGGAGTGAGAAATGGAGGCACCATTTCTGTTGCCGGCACACAACATGAAACATCAGAATACAGGAGCCAATCATAGCAGAAGTATCATAGTAGTAAATCAGAATGAAGAAAGTGCATACTCATAGTACGGTATTGGACCCACAACCAATCAGAGCAGGAAATTGTATGATTGGAAAAATTATACAATTATGCATCAATAATTTGTATAATATCTTTGCATACTGGATGAGACCATTTGATTTCACTGTAATTTATGATAAAGATGTTTTCTTTCTGATCATTCGCTGTTATCGGATGCTATGCTGCTTGCCCCAGTGACCGAGCTGTTCAAGAGATCCCACAGGAAAGGGATTTTACACTTTAATTGCAAATTATTATTTATTATAAGCACCAATATCACAACAGTATCTAGAGTTCTGTACCTAACAAAACAAATATCCTGGTGTTAATGACAACAGGGATCCGCTGCAAGCAACCTGGATTTAATTTTTTTTTCAGAAACTGTTAAATACTTTTCAATATGTAGTCAAATTATTGGTTTTACTGGAATTGATTGAAGTGATGATATGCACTCTGATTTAGATTGCTATTTTCTCCTCCAGTTCATTTGATTGCTTAGTAGATTAATGTGCTTGCCTAAACTACTCCCAAAGATAATGTGTATTCTACCCATTTATTGGTGCCTTCGGCAAATTCAGAATGAATGTGGTCAGTAAGTCGCGTAATGTACTTTTCTCACGGAACTAGACACGCTTATATTGTACCTGCCAAATACCCTATAAAAAACAGAAGTTGCTTTTTTGAAGTAGGCAATAGCCATAAGCCCCTCTCATGGTTCCTTGCCAGACGTTCCATATCTTACGTGTTTGGCATGATTCAGGCTCCAATTTACAAAATTCTTAAGCATGTGCTCACACCCATCACAATTCAGGATGTCATGTCTATTAGATCAACCTGATCCCTTCTCCATGGTTTATGTAGAGATGGGACAAACACAAGCAGAAGATGGGAGTACAGCTGCAGTGATCAGTGGTGGTAAGAGGAAATGGCCGGGCCTAGTAGTCACAGGTGTACAGTTCTTTGCAGTAACCCCACCTCTTGAAACAAAGACCAAAAAGTATTGTAAACCTGCAACTTGTTTTGTTTGCTGTGTATCAGTGATCATCTGTTAGTTAATTGCTACATAGCCATCTGTACAGTTTGGTAGCTGTATGACAATCCCAGGCCTTATATCATACAGATCAAATATCGCTATGCTTGTGAATTTGATGGACTTTTAAAAAATAGAAGGATGTACGAGCAGGCCTCATTCTTATCTGCTTGTAGGGAAAAAAAACTCTCCACCCACCCCCTTGGCTGCTGGCTGGGCTGGGGCTCTCCTCTGTTCCTCCCCACATCTCCTCTTTCCTGGATTAGTTGAGAGAAGTTCCACTCCCTTTACTCCCACCACAGAGGATTTCTAATCCCACCACCTCCTTCTTCATCCCCCACAGAAAGAGGAGATCAGGCTCCCAGAAGCTTTAACTACAGTGGGGTGTTGTTGGTGACACTCTCTCTCCCTCTCTCTCTCTTCTTTCCATGGGCAGGGATGAATCAACCACTGGCCCAGTTCAACATGATGATTAGCAAGTGCCACTGGAGTACAGGCTGTCTCTTTTTGCAATTAACAAATGAAAGTTCAGCAGCTTCTTAAACAACTTCAAATTCTACCATCAGCCCTCCCACCTTGTGACTGAAAAAGAGCATGAAAAGGCAAGATGCTCTTTTACCTGGATCCAGAGGAAGATGTTCCATATTTTGGTTATCTCACAGTTACCATAGCGTGAGGTTGTATGCTTAGAAGACAACTGCTGCTTTAAAGCAAACTGATGAGATGATTGTTAGGGATATCTTTCTTTCCAGTTTTAACCCTAACCTTTAACCTAAAAAGTAGTTGTTCTTGCCAGGAATGTATAAACTTAGGAACCGGAGACAAGTAGTCTTGGCTTCCATCCCTTCCCTAGTTTCCTCCCACTACTAGCAGGACTTCATCCTTCCTCCTGAACTCACCCTTTCTGCTCTTATTAAATAAGACCTCTTCTCATTCCTAGTTTGAACTCCAAAAGAGTCCCATCCTCATCCACTTTTCTTCAGCTGCCAGCCTTGCACTCCCCGCTGAAAAACCTTGTCAGCTGTATGCCATTCTTTCTCTCAGCCTGGTCTTTTTTGCAGACCCCATCTCCCTGCTTCTTCCTATCTTAATGGAGGGGCAGGGACCCAGCATAGCAGAGAAGTGGCTATTTGGAACTTTCAAGTAATTAGAATTCCAGTGTTGCTTTTCTCCCAGTACAGCAGCCTCAGAGAAACCTGGAAACTAGCTAGTCTTTAAGACATTGAACGCCAACAGAGCCGCCAAAGAAGGGTAACTGATCACATATGAATATTTTTGGAGATGGCAGGGGGGGAACATCACATGACAGAATAATAGGACCTAAAATCAAAAGTTCTAATTTCTTTCAATTGTTTGCTTAATTTGCAGTGTGATCTTGCTGGAAGCAGATCTAGCTTTCCTGAGGGACAATTCTGATTTTTGACTGGCATATGCATCAGCACAACACTGAGCTGCATATGAAGCTTCCAGCTGAATCCAAGTCAAAACCAAATGACATACATAGAAACTAAGGAACACTTACATTCCTTGGTGTTAGGAGGTGCTAACAAGCATGAGTAGCAAACCATGCCATAGATGTTCCTGGGTCTGTTTTCCAACATGTAGTAACTGCAATAAAGGGCAAGACAAGGCAAAACAATGTAAGTGCATCCATCAGAGTTGAGTACGGTTGAGCAGAAAGCAATTACTCTAAGATAAAATCACTTTTTAAAACTTTTATAACCATTTTAATGGCAACATTATCATTTCTTACTGCCTGATTTGAGACAGCCTTTCTAATCTTCCCTTCTCTCATAAAGGCAGCTAACCTACCATTAACCATACATGACATGAAGCAGCAACATTGCCTAAAACAACATTATTCTGCCTGCTGAGTTCTTGCTGCAATTTACAGCATGCCCTGAAATGAGACTTTCTGAACAAGGACAATATTTCTTTTCAAGTAGCAATTTTCCAGACAAGACCACCAGCTGGATTTATTTAGTCTTCTGTATACACAGCACAAGAATAATCTCCTTAACTAAGGAGCAAAAAGCCAAATTTGAGCAGGCCACCAATCATGACTAGAAGAACCATCACAATTGAGAGAAAGCCAGATTAGAGTTTATAGTATTTCAAACAGCTCCTTGCTGGGGATGGTTTATGTTTAGATTTAACGTAAGAGTTATGGTCTGTATTAGATCCCTCTTGGCAAAGAAAAGATTTTCATGTTTTAAACTTCCATTTTCCTCAAAGTTTGTCTCGGAACATGGTAGCAGGGCAGTATGTATGTAAGAATCTCATTCATAGATGAGCTGATGAGTAAACAGTCTTAAAATTTTTGTCAATAAATGACATTCCTATGCTTTATATAACTATTTTTAATACATGGGTCTAATAACTACTACTGAACATATATGTTATGTTTCATTATGCATTTGTTCTATATTTTTCATTGTGGTATCTCAGTACCCAATATACACTTGATCCTGCATAAATTCTGAATTCTGCTTTATTCTGTCCATGTATGCACATGTGACTTTTTTCTGAAAACATTCACATTCAGAAATTATCGCTGAAACTATTAATCAAAATCCTAAAATAGCTTGTTATATTTTTGTTTTTGTTCTTTACTACATCTCTGCTATTATTTTGTACTTACATACTTGGACTCGCCTGTTGTTATATCTTATCTACTTTAACCTCTCGATAACGCTCATTCTTTTTTATCAGCTGATAAACTTACAGTTTACTATAGAATTGTCTTTGGTGTAAAATCTGGAGTATCAATTGATCTGGGGGTAAGGAACTGGTCCTTCGGGACTGGGAGAAAACTGATATGGTATGATTTTTGGTTATTGCAACCATTATCACTAAATCCAGTTTGTCTGGGTGGCAAGATAGGCTGGAGAGTCTAAGGGGACTGTCTGTGACTCCATGGTAAGACTGGTATAGTGATCCAGGAGTTGACATTTGTTGTTGGCTTGTGGAATCTAATTATAGAATATATACCACCAGTTTGGGGTATCTGCCTTGTTTTTTGACAGCGTGGCACTCACAGTGAGCTACTCCAATGTGCCATATACAGTAAAAGCTTTGTTATCTGGCATGTTGAGGGGATGGTGGCGGGGCGTGGGGCAGTGCTGGTTAATAAAAAATTCCAATTAACTAAGAGTCAACAATGGAGGGAGGGAGTTGAGGCATGGGAGGGCTTTCGGGGTGCTGGATCCAGGTGGCACTCATCTTGGGTGGTTCCTCGCAAGCAGTGATATGTCTCTGCTGCTCCTAGGCAGAGATGCGGCAAGGCGGCTCTGCGTGCAGCCTCTACCTGCAGGCACCGCCCCCGCAGCTCCCATTAGCCACAGTTACCAGCCAATGGGAATTGCAGAACCAGCGCGCGGGGCAGGGCAGGGGCAGGGGCAGTGCCAACCAGACTTTTAATGGATATCAGAAATGACGGCTTCTAGAGCTTTCCCGTTGGTAAAGTGCCGGATACTACAGGTTTCACTGTACATAGAAATAATTACTGGTCTCTTTAACTATTTTGTGGCCTGCCATCTAATATATAAAATAAGTGATTATAACTACTGTTATACTGAGAGGTACTGGTAACTGCACAGATCACAAACCTCTTTAAGATCGAGTGTGAGCACACTGTTCAATTAACGTAACTATCATGAAAAGTTAATCACACGCCCCCCACCAAAGGCAAAAGGGGTTTTGATCCTGCCCAGGAGTTTTGGACCCAGTGAGTGGAAGGGTTTTGCTGAGTACTGTTTGGGTAAGGGCATGTGTGTGTAAGGGAAGGCACACAATGAGAGAGACTCATGGCTAGATCAAGAAAGCCATGCAGCAGCCTGCAAGTCTGATGTGATCTTGGAGAAGCCCAGAGAGAGGTCTAGGTCAGGGGAGCTGGCTGAACAAAGCTTGGGCCTGTAAGCTAAGGCACTGCTCCTGTTGGTGTTGGTCCCTCTTGTGTTTGGAGAAGAGGAATTTGTACATTTATTGTAAACAAACAAAATGGTATCAAAGAAAATACCAGACTACATCATCAATTTTTACTCTCAAAGGGGACATCTTCAGGCCTCAAACTTTGACTAGCTGCATTCAGGTTTAAAAAAAAAGGAGTAACACTCAGTTTATTGTATTATCTTGACATACCGAAGGGTATGTCTAAACTACAATAAAACACCCATGGTTGGCCTGTGTCAGCTGACTTGAGCTCATGGGGATTTAGCTGTGGAGCTATAAAATGGCAGTATAGCCATTCAGGATCAGGCTGGAGCATCGCCTCTGGGAACCCATGGAGTCCCCAACATCTACACTGCAATTTTATAGCCCCACAGCTGGAGCCCCACAAGCCCAAGTCAGCTGACATAGGCCAGCTGTGGGTATTTTATTGCAGTGTAGACATACCTAAGAGCGGGTACAGGCTAGCAGATACTGTTTTTTTAAGTAGTTTTGAAAGAGATGCTCATTTCTTTCTTTTTATGCTTCCTGTACCCAGTCTACTTCCCCACCTTTGCCTCAATAGTATTCGTTGGTGGATTGTTAGTGCCGCGTAATAATGCACTGGGAAGCACATAATGAATAAGAGGGAATTATTGCCAAACCACAAGTCAGAATGGCAGGCCAAAGATACTTATTGCTCCATAAAGATAAATATGGAATAGTCTAGATGCAGTGTTTCTTAGCCACAATGGTTTAGAAAAGATAAACAACCCTTCATTCAGCTTATCAAATCAAGCTGAAGAAATATTTCTTGGGTTTTTGCCATGAAACAGCATGATGGGTTTACTTTTGTTCTCAAAAATAAATAAATAAATACAAACTTTGGGGAAAGTGCTAGAGGGCATGCAAGTGTTCATCTGCGTTTGAAGAAAGCTCTCCAATCACAAACCTTAATCCACATTTGTCAGCTTTAAAAAGCGGAATTATTTTTTGTGTTACCTTACTATTCACCAAGTATTTGGACAATGTTGGAAAGTATTTACTAATCAAATTATAGCACTAATTGTGGAAAAGGTGGGTCAAGAGCAAGAGAACTGTCACGGATTTGATGGTCTAACTCTTCCACTGTAATATTAATACTTTCCACTTCTCTAACACCTTCCAACCTAGGATTTCAAAGTATTTCACAAGTCGTGATGATTTAAGTCTCACAACATCCCTGTGCATAGATGAGTAGTAGTATTCCCATTTTACACATGGGGAAACTTGGGCACAGACAGCTTGTGAACGACCCAAGGTCACACACCAAAGGCCTGAGTCTTCACTAATATTTATTGTAGGGAACACAGGAATGCCTCACTTAACGTCGACCCGGTTACTGTTGTTTTGTTGTTATGTTGCTGATCAATTAGATAACATGCTTATTTAAATTCACACAATTCTCCCTTATAATGTTTGGCAGCTGCCTGCTTTGTCCACTGCTTGCAGAAAGAGCAGCCCATTGGAGCTAGCTGGTGGGGGCTTGGAACTAGGGTGGGCCTGCAGTTCCCCTATCAGCTCCCCTAAGTTCCCTGTGTGGCAGCCGCCCAGCAGGCTATCAATTGCTGGGCAGTTCAGCTGTCCCTCTCTCCACTGCCCTGTGCTGCTCCTGTCCTCGGCCTTAGAGCTGCTCCTGGGCAGGGGTGGCATGTTTGTAGAAATGTTGGTGTTGCCCAGAACCCGCCCCTGCCCAAACTCCGCCCCCTCAAACTCCACCCCCCCACCTGCCCAAGGTTCTGGGAGGACATTTGGGTGAGGGAGGGGTGCAGAGGGATAGTGTTCAGGGGTGAGGGCTGTGGGGTGTGGCTGCAGATGATTGGTTTGGAGTGTGGGATGGACTCAAGATGAGAGTAGGCTTGTAGGGGGTGAGGGCTCTGTCTGGGGCTGGCAAGGGGGGGGTTTGGGGTGTGGGAAGGGCTCAGGGCAAAAGTAGTAGTCTGGGGGGTGAGGGCTGTTGCTGGGACTGGGGATAAGGTGTTTGTGGTGCTGGAGGGGCTCAGGGCTCAGGCAGAGGGTCAGGGTGTGTGGTGGGGGTGAAAGCTTTGACTGGGGGTGTGGGCTTTGGAGTGGGGCAGGGCTAGGGATGAGTTTGGGGTGCAAGCAGGCTGCTCCAGGACAGGGGCCAGAGAGGAGGACTCCCTCCAGCCCTTTCCCTGCAGGCAGCAGCAGGCTCTGGGGGAGGAGCCCCCCCCTTTCCTGCCCCCCCAGCAGCACACTCAGCCCCACCACTGTCACTGCATGTGCTCCTAGGGCCCCACTCAGGTCCAGGAATCTCCCTCGCCTCCCCCATGGTGGGTGCCGTGGGGTGCTGCATGCACCTCCTCTGCTGCTGTTACCCCTGACTGTAGCCTTACTGGAGGTGCGGGATGGGGCTGCCTCCTTGCTCAGCATGGGGCAGGAGCGGTGACTGCGGGTGGAGGGGGCCCCCTGTGCTGCTGGAGGGTCCTGCTGGAAAAGGGAGGAGTTTAAGGGGAAAGGGCAGGCTCAGAGTCAGTCTGCCCTGGCAGTGAGATGGGGGCACTAGGACCCTGTGGCAGCAGTTGCTGCAGGGAAGCAGCAGGGAGGAAACAAAGACAGAGACGCTCTGCTCTGGGGCACAGGAAGGTGAGCGGGAGGTGGGGCCAGCAAGTCAGGGCCACGGGACACTCGGGGGGGGGCATAGGTGGGGCTGGCGGGATGCCCCGGCCCCAAATTTTGGTGGAGCTGGGCCCCTGGGTCTGAATATTGTTGGTGCCCGAGCACCACGTGGGTATGGAACTCGCCGCCTATGCTCCTGGGACCCTCCTGCTTGCTGTGCAGGGGGCAGGAGGGAAAGAGGGGTACTAATGTCAGGGTGTCCCCCTGCTCCTGCCTTCCACTCCTGTATCTCATCTCCACAGGGTGGGGGATGGGGGAGAACACGACAGGGCTCAGGATGGAGGGAGCTCGCTGGCAGCAGCTGTTCTCTCAACTTGCTGATCTACTTGAAAGGGAAATGTACTTAAAGTGGCGTCAGTGTCCTTAAAGGAGCAATGCACATCTCTCACACACATATGGTATGTGTCTGTCCCTTCCTCTCTCTCTCACGGTGTGTGTCTCTTTCTCTCTCTGCCATGCTGTCTCCTCCCTCCTTTCGTGCTGCCTTGTAGAGTGTGAGGCTACCCAGGGATAAGCAGCCAAAATCTTAGGAACCGGTTCCCTACCAGGTCTTCGACGGCACGGCTTCAGTGGGTGAAGGACCCGCCGCCGAAGACCCGGTAGGGAACCGCCCGGTGAGTACACCTCCCATCCATGTCCTGCCCCTGACTGCCCCCCTCAGAAATTGCAACCCATAACCCCTCCCCGCTCCTTGTCCCCTGACCACTCCTTCCCGAGATCCCCAACCCTAACTGCCCCCCCAGGACCCCACCCCCTGCCCAACTTGCCCTCCTCCCTGTCTCCTGACTGCCCCGACCCCATCCACCAACACCCCGACAGACCCCCAGAACTTTCAAGAGGCGCCTACCCAACCCCTCCTTCCCCATCCCCTGACCACCCCCAAGAGCCTCTGCCCCATCCAGCCACCCCCCGACTCCGTGTCCCTGCCTTATCCAACCCCAGCCTCTTACCTCCGCCGGGGCCGGGCCTGAGCTGCGCCGCGTGGCCGGAGTCAGGGCTGGAGACCGGAGTCAGGGCCTGGGATGGGGCCCGGGCCGGAGCTGCGATGATGCATGGCCGCAGTCGGGGCCCAGCCTGAGCTGGAGTCACGCGGCCGGAGTCGGGCCCGGGGCCCGGCCCGGAGCCAGAGTCGGGGCCTGGGTCGGGGCCCAGCCAGGAGCTGCACCATGCAGCCAGAGTCAGACCAGGCAGTGCCTGGAGCCATCCTCGTACCCCATCCCCGCCCCAGCTCACCTGCAGGAAGCCCTGCTTCCTGTGAATCAGCTGATTGGCGGGAAGCAGGGGAGGGGGAGGAGAAGCCAGAGGGAGCTAGGTGAGCTGGAGCTAGGGGCAGGGCAGAGAGCTGCCACAGATTTTGTTAAATTTAAAAGCCCTTTTAGAATTGGGACAACGGGTTCTAAAAGGGCTTCTAAATTTAACAACCGGTTCCCGGAAACCGGTGGGAACCGGCTCCAGCTCACCACTGAGGCTACCTTAACAACATGTTAAGCCTTGAGGGCTCAGCCGAATGCTAGTTCATCATTTAGCAGTAAGGCATTCCCTGAGAAATATCCCACCATCTGACTCTACCGCCTCAACCAAGTTTCTCAATCATCATGGCTGTGTACAGTATTAAATTGTTTGTTTAAAACTTACAGTCTCTGTCTCTCTCTGTGTATGTAGGTGTATGTATATGTATTTTATATACATATAAAAATAATAGTCTTTTGTCTGGTGAAAAAAATGTCCCTGGAACCTAACGTCCCCGCCCATTAATTCTTATGCAGAAACTGGATTAGCTTAACATCATTTCACTTAAAGTAGCATTTTTCAGGAACGTAACTACAATGTTAAGCGAGAAGTTACTGTACTGCAAATACAGCAGTAAAGCTACATAATTCTCTATTGAATTATTTGAGGTAAGTGGTGTGAGGGCTCACTGTAGCAGCAGGCAGAGCTCTACTATACAGAATAGAGTTTTGTCTAACTATGGACTGAAGGCCACTGATTCCATGAGGTATTTCTGCTAAAGCACTGATGCCAAGATATATCCCTGGGTCAAGATCACAGAATTTGGCTCACCATCTTGGTAGCTATATGTATTATATTTCTTAACTGCCATTTTACTCTGCAAACTGAGGTTCTGCCCCTTGAGAATTACTTCCTGTGTAAAAAAGCCTTTGCCTGGCAGGGAGCTGCCCACACGCCATCCCACCTCACTGTCCCCATTCAGAAGATAGGCATGAGGAGACATGGCAAGAGTTTGTGTGCTCCAAATAATCTGGTCTAGCAGAGCAGCCCTGAATTATAACAGCTTTCCATAGCTACTTAGGAGCAGCCTGTGGGGCTTCTCTCAGTAATGGGGCCCAAGTCTGTAAAAATAGCATAGTGGGGGTTCCGTGTTTATTTTATCTCAGTAATTTCATATCCAATCGCCTCAGTTTCCAATTAAGAAGATATTTTTCTAACTGCCAGCCCTTCAAAATCACTATGGGATCTGAAAGTCAAATGAGTCCCTTCTTTCTCATGCATCAGCCATTTAGCAATAGAATCCTCTAATCCAAATTCTGTTTCGACTCCCACCTGTGCAAACAGAGTATCTTCCAATCACGCCCCAAGTGACAGCTGTGCAGCCTTATTGTTTTTAGATTGAACCTCCAGTTATACCTGTGCAACTCCATTGGTCTTCTGTGAGGTTGCGCAGGTGTGACTGAGGCCATTATTTAATCTTCATACTTTTCCTTACTGTTGGTGATGTATGGGGAGACAGTGAAGTGGAATTTCTTTGAGGTTGCTAGGCTGGCAGTTAGATAAACCCTTCTTTTTACCTGTAAACTGAGGAAAATTTCATATCGAATCACTGATGCAATAAACTCAGGATCTAACTGAATGTCACATAAGGTTGAGAGAGAATTTCCCCCCAGGTCAGATTTGGGGGAGACTTTGTTTTTTTCCCCACCTTTCTCTGCCACATGGGGCTTCGGTTGCTTGCTGGCATTATGGTTTGCTGGCATAATCTCATTCAATCCCTGCACACAACTTCTATTGATGTCAGTGGGAGTGTCACATATAGACCAAAAGTGTAAATGTGTATAAAAGAAAAATAGTGAATTTTCTTGTAAAATATTTACTTAAATAAAGCCAACTAAAATAAAGTTCTAACAAATTGCATGCATATGTATGCAGACATTAAAAGATAATACAGTAGAGCCTCAGTTATGAACACCAGAGTTACGAACTGACCAGTCAACCACACACCTCGTTTGTAACCAGAAGTACACAATCAGGAGGCAGCAGAGATTTAAAAAAAAAAAAAAAAGTAAACACAGTACAGGAATGTGTTAATGTAAGCTACTATAAAAATAAAGGGACAGCAGCATTTTTCTTCTGCATAGTAAAGTTTCAAAGCGGTATTAAGTCAATGTGCAGTTGTAAACTTTTGAAAGAACCACCATGATCTTCTGTTCAGAGTTATGAACATTTCAGAGTCACGAACAACTTCCTTCCATGAGGTGCTCGTAACTCTGAGGTTCTACTGTGTATCTGAGAGAACGTCTCTAATATATTTAATTTGGTGATTTTTCTGTTATGCTCTCTGCTCTCAGTAGAGCTCAAAATGGTAATAAAAAGGTAGCCCTAATGCATGGCATCTGTTCTATCTTCATTTCAAACCAATATGACATTCTCTATGAATTCCTTGTTTTCTATCCCTTCTAGTGCTGCCTTCCCATAATAAGTGACTAGTATCAGCCACGTAATATTATTATTTTCAATCTCGAGAGGGTGTTAATTAATAGGTAATATGGCTTTAGTAGCCTTTGAGGGTACATCTACAATGCAAAAAAACCCCCCAAAAAATCCATACCCAAAACCGCTAAGTAGCGAGTCTCAGAGCCTGAGGCTCATGCTATGGGGATAAAAATAGCAGTGTAGATATTAACACGTGGGCTAAAGCCATGGGTTTGAAACCTGGCGTGAAGGTGGTTTCAGAGCCTGGGCTCCACATCCAAGTGGGAACGTCTATTTTTTTTTTTAGCCCTATAGTGCAAGCCCAAGTCAGTTGACCCAGGCTCTGAGACTCGCTGCCTTCATTTCTTTTTTTTTTTTTTTTTTGCATAGTGGACATATCTTAGACAGCTGTACTACAGAACTACTAAATTCTGCATATTGCCACGCTTGACAGCTGGTCTTTTTCAGAGGCGTCTCATTCTCTGTTTTTAAGGAGGAAACATCATCTTTTTCTCCCACTCTGTCCCTCAGAACTATTCCTCCAGTCTATTGCATTTCAGTGGGATTAAAGGCACATGCCTATCAACTACTACAACTACTCAAAAGCTTTCAAATACTGACATCTATTATTTTTACCAATACCATAAATTATGACTTATTGACATAGTACTTATAAGCAGGTGGGGAGGAAATAGGAGGATGTCAGAAGTGTCAGTGGGGAAAAGACATTCGGGGAACTTTGAAGGACACATCTGTAAAGATTCATGGTTATATCCTTACCCAGGGAGACAAGGCCCACATTCTGCATCATTCTCTGTATCACCAGGTGTCATGACAGTGGCTCGAAAAAATCCCTCACAATCTTTGTGACGCCTGCATATCTGGTAACCTCCTTTAGAAAACTTTTCAGATGGGCAAGGAACGCAGCCATAGTCTTCATCTTTGGTGCCATAGCCACAAGTCTATAACAACAGACAGACACTGTATGATAGAACTGCACTTGGTGCTACCATGTAGGAAAAG
This sequence comes from Chelonoidis abingdonii, assembly GCF_003597395.2. Lineage (NCBI taxonomy): Eukaryota > Metazoa > Chordata > Testudines > Testudinidae > Chelonoidis > Chelonoidis abingdonii. Next base: position 257,327,593 of record NC_133769.1, read on the forward strand.
AGAACACTCTAGTCTGGCCCCATGGCTTTGTAGTGCTATGGAATACCAAATAGGAGAGCCAAGTCTGTGGTTCAGTCTCTTACTGTCCGTACTGATAAGGCTGAAGAATGATGAGGAGACGGCAAGATGTGACTTTTAGGAAGGGAAAGAGGAGAGACTTTTGTTTTTCTCAAAATCAGCCGCCTTTAGCCATTTCTATTATATTCCTGACACAGGGCCGGTGCAACCCATTAGGCAACCTAGGCGATCGCCTAGGGCACTAGCATTTGAGGGGTGGTATTTTGGGTCCTTTGGCAGCGACCGCGGCATCTGGATCTTCGGCCGTCCCAGTCATCGTTGGCATTTAGCGGAGGGACCTGGGGCGGAGGGCACAGGGAGGGCCGCCTACAGCAAGTAAGGGGGGTCGCAGCACACAGGGGAACCGCTCCCTGCTCCAGCTCACCTCTGCTCCGCCTCCTCCCCTGAGCATGTCGCCCTGATCTGCTTCTCTTCCTCCCAGGCTTGCAGTGCCGAACAGCTGATTGGTGCCGCAAGCCTGGGAGAAGTGGAGCAGCGACGGTGTGCTCGGAGATGAGGCGGAGCAGAGGTGAGCTGGGGTGGGGAGCTGCTATTGGGGGGGGCACCTCAGGGCAGAGGAGGGGTGGGGAGCAGAGGTGAGCTGGGGTGGGGAGCTCGGGGGGGCACAAGGTGGAAGTTTTGCCTAGGGCATAAAAAAATCCTTGCACCCACCCTGTCCTGAGAGACTCAGAAGTGAGTTTCATTCACTCCTCAACCGGAAAGATGGTGACTACATTAGGGCAGGGGTAGTCGATAGGTGGACTGGGGGCAAAATCCAGACTGCCAAAAACTTTTGAATGGACCCTAAAATCTTTTTACTTACTTATTATCTTTGAGTGTTTTTTTATTATTTTATCTGGAGACTAGATCTTGACTATACCTTGACCAAGAAATTTGGACCGTGCCTAAAACAATTGACTACCCTTGTATTAGGCAGTTGAAGATTAGGGATTAAAGCAGAAAAATGTGGGTGAAGCATTATTGTTCCAGAAGGAATATCAGAGATCTCTTAATTGGTGGGGAGGGAAGAGGCTCTGAGTGCTTCTCTTATGGCAATGTTTGCATGACACTCAGTAACCCCCTAACTCTGATTTCCCAGATGAACATTCAGTTTAGATTAAATAAAACATCACTGGTGTTCTGAACTAAAACCAACTGGTTATTACAAACATATATATTCAGGAATAGCAACTGTGCAAAACTTACAATTGGAAAGTTAGCTTATTAAAAAGGTTTTTCAGTAATTTTTTTAATATGCAAATTATCTGCTATAAATTAAATAGCTATTTGGGAACTGTAATTTAAAATGTTGCAGAGGCTTCCAAGTTTCTTTAATGCCAAAGTATTTTAGCAGGAAAGCAAAATTAAATTCTCTGTGTTTGGGGTCAGCAAGCATTCCATGGTTTTCCTCACACAAACTCTCCAATGTTAATGTCAGGGTTTTAAATTGCAGATTAGCTGAAATACGGGAACCAAGATTATACTACTGGCAAAATTGTGTGTATGTCTATAATTTTTTTTACATAAGAACTGTCTCAAAGTATTACTTTTAAGAAACTATTTGTGGGCTGTGGTTTACAGGAGCATAAAAGAGTAAGACCTCAATACAGCAAAGCATTAAAGCACATGAGTAGTCATACAGGCTTAACAAAGTTAAGCATGTGCTGAAATGCTTCCTGGATTGGGTCTGAGTTTCCTTCCTTTCGCTCTACAATACAAATATAATAAAATCATGTTAGAAATTATGAAAAATGAATAATACTTTTTAAAGAACCAACAATTCTTTGCACCTGTACAGTATCTTTTATCCATAGATTTCAAGGGGCACTGCAGTCTGCTGAGCATTATAAATTTGGTACTATCAGTAGTAGATATCTGAGATCCATAACCTCTTCTGTTTAGCAGGGCACAGAGACGCTAAGCTGCATTTTCATTACTTATACCCAATGTAAAAAAAATCCATTATGAACATTATATTTAATTTTTGTAGGCCATTTTTTCCTATTTCAGCCTCGGGTGTGGCATTTCACAATAAGATTGAGACTTCGAATTTACCATATAAGGCTCTTCTCCTGGCTTGCACTGGGGACAATCATGGCACATTCCAGTGGTCTGGTTATAGTATTCATTTTCGCCGCAGTTAGAATACTCAGCATTAGCAGAGTACACCAGCGACACCTGTCACGAAAGGTTAAACATTTAAAATATTTAATGTAATCAGCCAGTTTTTCTATTACAGACATGTTATCCTTGCCAAACAGCCAGGGTTTGGAAGGCTGACGGATTGACTTTTAGTGCAAAACAGCCTTAATGCTATTGCCTGGAAGAGAAGATAGAATGAATTATAGGTGTTTTAAAACATCCATTCTGGTGAAATGGCTGGTGCCCTAAAACTGCGTGGTTGATCCACTTTACTAGTACATAAGCACGGAGGCCCCAGTTCAGTGAAGCATTTAAGCACATGCTTAGGTCCTGTTGCAGTCAGTGGGACTAAAGTTAAACACATGCTTTATGCTTTGCTGAATGGGCTGCTAAATTGGGACAGGAACCTGTCATTTCAATTGTTTGTCGAAGTGCTATGTTAATTTACTGGCGTTAAAAGCAAACACCCGCTCCCTCCACCACAGCTGTCTTCACAAGTTTGTTGTACCTTAGGCAATTAAATACCTACCACCAGAAAAGGGAAGACATGCCTCCATTTATGTTCACCCAGATGAGTCATATCTTCCTGACCCTTTACCTGAAAAGACATGATCAGTCACTATAATGTGCACATTCAGAAATATTCTCAAGGTTTTTCTTTTTGGGTTTGTATTCTGTCCTCTCCCCCATTTTACTCTTCAAAGTAAAGGCTGCTTCATTCACAACTTGGGAGTTGGTTTTGTGAGCTGCTGTGAAGATGAGCAATTCTAGTCTGCTGTCAAAGTATGAACATTTTATAATTAAAACCAAGCGATGCCTGACATTATATAAAGCTCAAAAGAGACACACCCATGAAAAAATCTAAATATTACTTTAAAAGTGAAGCCCTTTCCTCTTTTTGAGAGCAGACTGTCGTTATGTAACCCATTCGCTTTGTACCGCAGCATTAAACTTTGTTTCTCCCAGGGAGGGGACGAGAAGCCGTGGGTAGGGGACTTGGATCTTAGCGGGATACTCTGTGACTTTGAACTTAGCAGAGAGCAGGGCAGGGTCACTCAGTTATAAAAGACCCTCAAACTTCCAGAACAGGGTATAGAAGTTACCAGACATGCCTCGTAGCTATTCTGAGGCTATAGAGGAAGTTTTCATTATGGGCAACCCACCTTGAGAGTTCATTTCTTCGTTACCCTCTGAGAGTTGAGCCCACCAAAGAGCAAAACTGTGTGTGTGTGTGTGTGCGTGTGTGTGTGTGTGTGTGAGGGGGTGCAGAATATTGTAAAAAGAATATTTACAAACAGCCCCATGGACTCTGATCAATGCAGGACCAAGAATTGGGTCTGTTGTGAGGGCTGGGTCGCAATCCCTATAGCACTTTGGAGACAGGCTATAGACTTCCGTTTCACTACCAGCTGAGAAAACCAGTCAGCTATTAAGCCAAGGGCTGGGATGCTGCAAGCTGTCGAGCACTGGCTTGTTTTCTGACAGGGTTCTGAAGTGAAAGGGCTGAGATGCTGCCATTTCACAAGCTCTGATGGGTCTAAATGACACACACACTCTATGGGCACACTATAAATACTGAGAAGTCATCTCCGCAAGACGATCAGAGGAGAATATGTTATGATGTGTGTGCTAAAGAATAGAAAATTGTATGCTGAAGCCTTATATTGGAATGTGAGTAACAGAAACTGAAGGGTAGAAAGTCTATACAAGGAACAGCTGTAGATTTACTGTCTAATAGCTTGTGTTTAAAAGTTATTCATGGTATTCCAAATACTATCACAATATTTTATACTATATACTTTGTGTTTTGTGTGCATTAAATGTTTCTTTTTCTAAGAAAATGTATTTGGCTCTGTCTTTGAAAGTGACTGAAAATTGTGAACATCTGTTTATGCAGGTTTTACATACAATAGCCCTGGGATTTAACTCTGTGTAATGCTTTCTGAAAAGTCCCCAAAAGACACAACTTTGGCCTATTTTTCAGGTAAGCAGGAAGAATGAGAGTGTACAGTTATACAGATTATTGCCTGAGTTTTCTTCACCCCCTGTTACAATTGCATAATAGAGCCTAATTCTACAGTCCTTACTAAGATCTACTGAAGCTGGGGCAGGAGGGCAGATTGTGAGCACCATTACACCTGCAGTTTAACTGACCTTCTAAGGATTCCCCCTTCACAGGAACCAGGAATAATGCCCCGGGGGCATAGAATTGACCTCTGAGTGCTGAGTGCTCAGCACTTTTGACAAATAAGCCATAGCTTTAGGAGCCTAACTTTAGGTATTAGGTAGAATGACTAGTTTAAAAGAATTCATCACAATCTTTGTGACAGCTGCATCTCTGGTAACTTCTTTTAGAAATATTTGCAGATGAAAAATGTTAGGCTCTTTTTAAAAATACTGGCTATAGAGTCCGAACATAATTTTTCATAAGCAATTCTGAAGGGGAGCTAATGCTATTTATTAATTTTTGCAGTGTTTTTTGAAAAAAAAAGTAGGAGAGGAGGTACAGATCCTTTCTACAGCACGATGAAGAATATATTTAGTGGTACCATTGCTGCAGGGATTTTACAAATTAAAAATCTCAAATAGTTGAGGAGTGGCTGTAATACTTTGGTTATTGCAGATGCAAACTACCCTTTAAGAAGCTTCAGTTGGCAATTCTCTGCCACTTTCAAAGGCTTTCTTAAGTCTCCAGTGAGAGTTCAATTACTGCATTGTGTCAAATTCTAGCACAAGAGCTATAATATATTAGTGCTCAATTAACTGAGATACCCCTAAAGTTTACAGTTCTAAACACTAAATAGATTAAGTAAAGATTATATTGCTTTACCGTTGAGCAATTAACTCACTATAAGTTCCTTCTAGCAACTGGGCTAGCTGAGGCAGGTAACTGGGTGCGTGGGGAAAAGACTGAATTATAGAGTACTTCAATTTCTTCAGGATATTACTGTTGATAAAAACAGAAACAAAAGAAAATCAGGGATAAATTGTCCTAAATCTAGAAGCTAGAGGTAGGGGAACTTTTTTTTTTTTTTTTTTTTTGAGAATATAATCTTATATTCATCATTATGGAAAACAGTCCTGTGATGGTGCTAGTGGTCAAATACGTTTAAATTGGCCAAAAGTTCTAGCTACCAGAATATGGTTACTCTGGAGGCATTCCAAGATATAGTCTTAAGACATACTATTATTAAACTGAATCCTAATTATAACTGAGTCTGGGAGAGGTACCATGTAAATATTGAAAACCCAGTGTTTTTCTTAAAAATTGGCTCTGATACTGTTCTTGGCCAAATCTTCACTGAGATAATTTCAGTGGTAACCAGTTGTACAATAAATAAATAAGTTTCAGTTGCTTTCAGACTACACAGATGTTTACTGGTCTGAAATGCTTATTCGCAGCGATAGCCAGATTTGTCTAGTTCAGATTAAATGTTGTACCCTCTTTGTCTACATTGTAGTATGCACACATTTGGTATTGATATAAACAAAAATGTCCAGTGTCAAAGTATATGTATTATGATTATATATATATACACACATACTCATTTTTAAATGTGTGTGAGTTTAATATTGTGTTAACATAGTTGTTTAATTTAATTTCCTAGTTTGGATTGTTTTTAAAATAAAGATTTGGAAGAAAAAAACCCCTGAATTAAATTGCACAAATGTGCATTTCCTCCAGGTGCAGAGAGGTGTCTTATAGTATTGTATTGATACCTCTCTGAAGTGTGAATTTCTTTAACTTTAGCATTAATATATGTGTACTTCAAGGAGTGTGCACTTACTATAGGAACAGGTGAGGCATGAAGTCATCTGGGAGGAGGCTTGGGAAATGCTTCCCATAAGGACAATTGGGACAGAGATTGGTCTCAATACCCAGAAAGGGAAGTGCCTGAGAACCTCACCATCCAAACAGAGGAGACGTGGAGCAATTTTGAGGACTAGGTCTCTTATCACAGACTTTAGAACTCTTGGACTTTGGTGGTCCCCATGCAAAACTTGAGAGCTTGGCATATATGAATGGCATGTGATCACACATTCATTATCAAAATTTTAGGGAAGAAAATGGGGAATGGAAAGCTGACCAGGAGATTAGAAGTTTTATATTCAGAAGACACAATCAGGCAGCGTGCAGTTCCCAAGTTCGTGCATCCCTCTTGAGTGGCTCACCTTACAACTTAACACAATCTGTTGAATTTGTTCAGTAGATCATTTTTGTATGCTCCCTGCTTTGTTAAATCAAAACTCTGTTTTTTCTCAAGCTAAAAACAACACACGTTCCCCACTGAGGGCTATGTCTCTGACAAGCTTCAGTTTTGCCTGTAGCCTGGCTGAAAAAAAATGTAGTTAGAATTATTTTTCCCAACCCTGGATGACAATTGAGTGCACAATAATCTATTTTGGAGCAGAGACAAAATATGGAAAGTTTCAGCCAAAAAAGATGTGATAACTTTTAGAAAGTTATAAGAAAAGAAAAACTAATTAGTAATCTTTGGTGCAAAAAACCCCCCTCTGGCAGCTAGTCTCAGAGTCCAGGTCAATTGACTTGGGCTTTTGGGGCTCATGCTACAGAGTTAAAAATGGAAGTGTAGATGTTCCTATTTGGGCTGGATGACAGGCTCTGAGACCCATTCCCCTTGCCAGGTTTCAGAGCCTGGGCTTCAGCTCAAGTGGGAATACCTATGCTCAGAGGCGACGTGTTGATAGTGGGTGGGGGGAGCATAATGTAAAGGTTCTGGCAGTATTTTGAACCCACTCCCCACAAAAAAAGAAATAAAAATATAAATCCTGGCAGAAATCGGGGGTGGGGGGCACATGACCCTGCATGTCCCTTTACGTGTTGCCTTTGCCAAAACCTCTGTTTTTAGCCCTGTCGCCCATGTTCCATGAGCCTGAGTCAGTGGACCCAGGTTCTGAGACTTGCTGCTGTGCAGTTTATTTTTGCACTGTAAGATGTATTATTTGACTCTATAGCATGAACACATATTGCACTTAAAAATCACTTAAAAACATATTGTAGAGAACAATTTTCTGTCTTTTGAGTGTCCTCTGCCTATTCCCATCCCTGGGATACTCTGACACTGTGATACAGCTTAGACAGTGGAACTCTGCCTAGCAGAGTCTCTTGTAGCTCATGCGCCCCTCCAACACCTCCCCATATGTTTTGATAGTGAGGCTACAAAAGGGGCTGTGGTGTTCCAGCCACTTCAGTTCTCTCCAACCATGACCAGCAGGCAGGTAGGGACCACTCTGGGCATGACCTGGCTCGGTCTCTCCAGAGCCTTTTCTTAGAAAATTTTAGCTTAGGCTTTAGTTTAATTATTGTATGTATTGTATTTTTAGATGGTGTTAGGGCTTGTTTCTATGGAAACTATAGTGAGGCAGAGTGGCCTCATTCCGGGACACAGGGGGTTACCTCACCTTATTTGACCCAGGTAGCCCCACCTTGCCCCCTCATCAGAAGTATGGGGCCAGGGCAGGAAGCATAAGATCAGGGCCCTGCCGCTTAGCTGGAGGCAAGCCATGGAAGGAGCCAGACATCCTTCCCAGGGATCCAAATTGCCAACAGAGCTCTCAACCAGCAGTGGCAGATGATGACTCCCCTGAGCCAGCCTGGAGAGAAGGCCATCCACTGCTCTGGGAGACAGAGAGACCCAGAGCGGAAGTGGAGAGTGAACCACTCGATGTGGGGAGAGGAACCGGGCCCCAGTGGTTATGGAGTAGCTCCACCAGATGCTGGGTAGAAAGTAGCCCAGGAAAGCGAGACATTGACTTGTCTGTGTTGCCGGGGGACAAGGCAGTGACCCCACACTTCCCCACTGACCCTGTGTCAGGACCACCTGTTGCCTGTAGGGCACTGGGCTGGGACCCAATGGAGTAGGGCAGGCCCAGGTCCCTGTACCTCTGGGCCCTGCACTTGGGGCTGAATGAGCACTAACCCCTAGGCCAGGAGGTTTGAGCCATGGACTGTTTGCCTCTTCAGCCCTTACCCCACAGGCCTGATCTCTTGGCTATCTCTCTGTTTAGCCCTCAGCCAGGAGGCCTGAGCTATCATTTCCCAGTGGCTCAACTGCGAACCAGGACACATCAACCCACCTGGCATGAGCACCGATTCCTCACCATTGCCAAAGGGGCCGTCCTGGCCCTGAGACCCAAGGAATGTTACAGAGACTTAGTGCACGGGAAGCCAGGGTGTAAATCTAAATGCTCTAGCCTATCACACACAATCTGACTGTGTGGAGCCTACTCCCATGGACTAAAAGCTCTGTAGTGGTGCTTTAATCTACTGCCATTTGAAACAGAAAGATCCAGATCATCCACCCGGATCCCAATATGGATTTTTGGCCAGATTGGCAAGTTCTTCCATGAGTGAGATGGCCATACTGGCCCTTCCTCCCCAGGATAATACTGAGAGTCACAACAACCTTCTATCCAAAAATCCTTCTCCACCACAGATCCAAAAGAGATTGCAATTTTCAGATGCAAATATTCAGGATCTGTCTACGTAACACAAGAGTAGGGTTCAGTCCCCTAAAGTTGTACCTGACACTGTTTTAGAGGAAGAGGAACCATTGATGGTTGAACAATCTCATGAAATGAATCCTGACTCAGATGACCAGACATCCCCAGATGACAGTGTGGGGATTACGACTGCTCATCCCCTTCAGAGGATGCAATTCTTTTTCCATGAGTTTACAGATAAGATGACAAAGACTCTCTGGATTTCCTCTGTCTCTATTGAGGAGACTTCACACTCAATATTTGACATCCCAGGAGCATCTTTTAGATGTAGGATTACACTTTCTCTTTTAGATGGACTGTCTGACCCAGTAAAAGCAATCTGATCATCACCTTCATCAGTTCAAATAATTTCAAAAAGGCTAATAAAATTTAGCAGCTTATTAAAGAGAGGGTTTTTTTTTGTATGTTCCATACACATCCAGCCCAGAATTCTGATGGTCAAAGCTGAAATACAGAGATTTAAAGGGGGAAAGTTCATGCAACACCATGTGATAAGGAGAGTAAGAGAATGAATGTGTTAGGAAGAAAATGGACACGCTGGGAAGAAAAGTCTTCTCATCTGCTACATTAGGCATAAGGGTACCAAATTTCCAGGCACTGATGTCAAGCTACTAATACAATTTCTGGAAAAAACGTAGATATTTATTAAGAATCTTTTGAATGATGAAAATTAGCTAATGCCCTCATTGCTGAAGGACAAGTGTTGCATAACATGAATTCAGACCATCCTTTGACTTTTCAGATATTTCTACTAGGGCAGTAGTCCCTGTGATATCTCTAAAACATTATGCATAGTTGAGATCTCCAGTACTTCCACCAGAGAAAAGAGCAAAGGTGGAATATCTTCTATTTTAAGGGGGAGACTCGTTCAGTGCTAAAATAGATGTTCTGGATAGAATGAGAAATATTCCATCCCCAGCCAGATGTCTGGGTGGATCTCAGCTTCGAAGAAAGAGATCTGGAATACCTCTGTTTAGATATCAGAGACAGTATCCTCCTTCCACTTCTTTGTACTTCTATCAACCACATAATTACCAACAATATCAAAACTCTCCTCAACAGTAACATCAACAGAGGGGGAGGAAGAGCTTTAAATTCCATTGTAGGGGGAAACAAACATCAACTTCATCTTCATCAGACCCACATGGGCATCCTCAGATTTGACATGAGGACTGAGAGTTTGGAGACTGCCAGTGCCATTTTTGCCACAACTTGCAATCAATAACTTCAGAAAGATGGATTCTAGAGAGAGTACACAGCAGATATGTTATTCAGTTTGAGGCCTGTCCTCCTTCCTCCCATTCCTTTCCTGTCTGAAAGTGAGCCCAGGAAATATGCCACAGTGAGGAACATCACGAAGAGTGCTCTGCAGGATGCCATCAAGAAGCGAATCGCCAGGACCCCTCCAACCAAGATGTTGCCACCTACCTGAGCGGCTTGCTGGAAGGTGAATTTGGAAGAGACAAAGGAGACTTTGCTTCTCTTTGGACTTGTGCCCGCAATGATATGGCTGCCAATGCCACTGAACATGGTGCTAGGAACACCAGGAGCTGGGAGTCCTGGTGCCACAGGTGAAGAATACAGATTAAACTATTATAACTGGAGAGGACCCCGAAGGATGCCATCCGCTGTTCAATACATGAAAAACCTGAAACTGAAGATGGACAAGGGCAAGACATTCAAGGTGACCGGCAAGTGGGACGCCAGCAACCACTTCCTCCCTGGGGGCAGCTTCACCCGATTTGCCAGCTGGAGGTTCATCCACAGGGCCCGGCTCAACTGAGTCCTACTGAAGGAAGTCATCTGCCATGGGAATTGGGACAAGTGATGCAAGAAGTGCAGCTACTCCAATGAGACACTACCCCACATCCTGTGTAACTGTAAGCCCCATTCCAGAGCTTGGCAGCCGTGACACAACACAATCCAAGATCACCTGGCCAGAGCCATCTTGCCACTCGTGGGGAAGGTTGCCATAAACTCTACCATCCCTTGAACTGACAGCCAACTGCAACCAGACATTGTCATCACCAAAAAGAACAGAAGATCATCATGGTGGATGTCACAGTGCTGTTCGAGAACAGGACCCCAACTTTCCACGATGCCCAAGCTTGAAAGGTAGAGAAATACACCACTCTGGCCAAAACTTTGAAAGCTAAGGATTACCAGGTTCAGACACACACACTGATTGTTGAACCCTTAGATGCATGGGACCCCAGTAATGAGCGAGTGCTCAGAGAAAGTGGAATCGGTCAATACTACACTCTGCTGATGCAGCAACTCATGGTGTCGGATACCATCAGGTGGTCAAGAGACATCTACATAGAACACATCACCAGACATTGGCAATACCAGGAGGGATGAGCTGGAGTGCCGATGAGAAGCACAGTCAGGAAAGTAACAAATACTTTCCTCATGGATAGTATTTTCTAAATGGACAACCTACCTAATTCTGTTACTGAGGGACAATCTCCACTCATTGTTATATTTTGCTTTCCACAACCAAATCTCTGTACAACTTTTCATGAGTGATGTGCCCGAGTATTCAGATTCTAATATCTAAACTGTATTGTCAAACCTATTCACCCAAAATTAGGTTAGTGCTGATTATGTACTCTATGTTTCATATAACTTTTAAAAACTAACTTTGTATTTGTGGATAATCTAAGCACGATACCCAGATGTACAGACACTCTTTTCTCAAATTATGTATTATATAATATTTTTGACATTAGCTTTAATAAAAATTTTAAATCTGAACAAGCAAGTTAATGCTCACTCCACTCATCTATGCAAAGAGACAATAGCTCTTTGAGACTAGGGTACAGAGCACAAGATATATCTATGCCCAGTGGGTAAGCACAGCAGCCATGTAGATCAGCAGAAATGCTGCACACGTGGTCTTTTGAAGATATCAATGATGAATGAAATCTTCACTCCATGGGGAAGTCTGAACATAGACCTATTTGCTCCCAACAGAATGTGAAATGCCAAAAGTTCAGTTCAAGAGCAAGGAGAGACTGTCAATCCATTTCAGATGCATTCTTCATAGACTGGGAACAAGTTCTCCCCCGCTACACTCTTCCCCCTTTTCCACTCATTCAAAAGGTGTTAAAGATAACATAGAACAGAGCCAAAGTAAGCTTAATACCCCTAGCTTGGGCCAGACAGCAAAGATTTCTGGACCTGCTTCCCTTATGACAATGAGCACAAATCTGTTTGTTTTTTTCCGGTTACATCAAAATGGAGCCATAAGGGATCAAACTACATACAAAAATTTTATTGCCATGTATGATCTGACCTCTTCAGCAGTAAAATAATTCATTGATGGAGCATAGTCGCAAAAGTCCCTTCCCGTGGGAGTTGTGTGGACCAGATGTGACTTATTGAATTCTTTATGAGTACTGTACATTGAAGAAATGGAGGTAATAAATGCTAAAAATCTCTTCCACAGATCTGCTATATTGAAACTATATCTGGAAGTTATGACCTTTCAGCACAAGTAAATCAGTACTTAATTATTACATTGTACATTCAAGAGGAGGCAATATTTTTGGACGTCAACCTTCTCTAGGAAGGACATAGCAGTTTTTCCTCCATGAGTAATTACTGAAGGTACCAAAATATAAGTGATGAGTGAATCTCAAAAAAGTTGAAGATAATAAGGCACTTATGGCTTGATTTTTAAATAAACCTCAACATGGTCTTATGTTTTGTAGGCACGAATAATTGTGCCCTAATTTTTGCACCTACTATAAATCAGATGTGCATATCCTTCCATTTATCCATCTAAGAACTTGATTCCCACAAGATGCTGAGTGCTGTGGCTCAATGGAACTACCCACATACATAAAGTTAAGCATGTACTTAAGTGCTTTGCTGGATCAAGGACAGAATGCTTGGCATTCAGAATCAAGATTTAAGTATCTATTAAATAAGCACAGTCAGCTACTTAGAAGTCTTCATGGTAGGCTTTATCCCCACCTTTTAATTGTCGGTGGAAATAATCATAGGCACAATATCATGCCCACAAAAACCAGCAACAATGAAAATCTGACCAGAGAAATTAACAAATAACTATCCCAAAGTCACACAGGAATGATGTAGCAGAGGCTACAGTGGAACTGAGATCTCCTGACTTACAGCCCTGTGCTTTGAGCACAAATGCGTCCCTTCTGTTGTGCTAGAAATCTTGCGAGAACAGCATCATATTTTGGTACTCCTATCTGTGGTACTCTCTGGAACCAGGAATGGCTGGGGCACAGAGTTAAAAATGAAGTTATTTTGTTGAAGCTTAATAAAAAACCCTTGCAGTGCAGGGTCATCTTGAGTTTGGGGTGAGAGTTCAGATTAGTTCTTATTTTATTCAAATTGGGTTTGCTCAGCCCCTTCAAAAAACACCTTCATGAAACAGTTCTCAAACCTGTTCAGCTTAATGCTAGTGTGGACAGGGCAGATGTGGTCTTTCTGATAAAGTTTTCATATAAATAAAGACAGGATAGAAGTAAACAGAACAAGAGAAAGAGGTTTTGCTTGGTTGATTAACACATTTTTGTACAGCTGACATCCATTTTCAGACATGGATTCAGTAATGAGTAACTAGCAGTGTAAGGCTCTAAGCCCACAACCACTTATGCACAAGTGTAAATTTGTGTTCATGAGTAATCACACTGATCATAATGGGACTACACACACATGCAGCTAGTCAGGAATTTCCTGACTCATTCATTAGAAAATGTTGATTTCTCTAAATGAAAACTGATGGTGGGAACACATCTGTTTTGCTAAAACTTTCAGTAGGAAAGGTTTCTGAGGTTCAGAATGGTCAAAACCAGAGAGTGAACGATCTGCCCTAGAATAACCTAGTCACTAGGGCCTCCACCTAGGCTATTGGAGACTGAGTTCAAGTCCTGGTCTGAATCAAGCTAAGCAAGAATTGGAACCTTAGGCCTGGTCTACATTGGAGGGGGAAGCGATCTAAGATTATGCAACTTCAGCTACAAGAATAGCGTAGCTGAAGTCGACGTATCTTAGATCGCCTTAGATTGACTTACTTCACGTCTTCGTGGCATGGGAACGATGGCCGCCACTCCCCCGTCAACTCCACTTCTGCCTCTTACCCTGGTGGAGTTCCGGAGTTGATGGGGAGCGCGTTTGGGGATCGTTGTATCGCGTCTAGATGAGACGCGATACATCAATCCCTGATAGATGGATCACTACCCGCTGAGTAGTGTAGACATACTTTTAGTATCTCACATTCCAGGTAAATGCCCTAACCATGGGCCATTCTGGAGTGGGGAAAGGGGGCATGTCACTCTCTGTTCTTGTTCAAAAACTTTGAAAAGTCTTGGTTTCATTCCAGTGCAGAACAGGACAATTTTAGAAATTGCAAACATTGTCTCAGGGAGGGAAACCTGTTTCCCTTTCAGCTCTACTAATATATACAAGTGTTTACAGGATCAGGGCCTACATTAGCAAGCTGTTCGTGAGCTGGTTCACCAGCATCTATTGCAGCAGGATCCAGGGAGAAAGGAAAGCTGGTTACAACTTGCTTCCCTTACCCCTTCTGCCATAGAATTATCAGGGTAGGATCTGCTAGCAGTCTGCCCCTGCTCTGGTGCCAGAATCTTTAATGAAGAAGTAATCAACAGATACTTCTTCCTCTGGCTACAACAAATGTACTTGGCTGAGATTACTGAGCATTTCTGCTCTTGCCTCCAGGGGCACCAGGATCACAGGAGAGGGCGGGGCACTGGTTGGCTCATGTCCCTTTCCAGAAACAAAATCTTTTTCCTTGCAGACTCCCTCACGCAATGCTAGCCTCTTACTTCCAACTAGTAAGGACTGATCCTTGAGTCCAGCCAAGCTGTGCCCAGCACTATACTTGCAGGATGGAGGGAGGTGGTTCTAAGCACATTTCTATCCCCTTAATACACGGGGCAGCCAGGGGCTTGTTCAGTCTCCCTCACGAGATAACTTAAAGCAACTTTAGAGCTACTGTAAGTTACTCTGGCTGGAACATGCTCCCCTAGATGCCATTGTGCTAGAGCAGCATGTGCCAGCCATGCCTCTGGGCTGCCCTGACACATTTACAATACTACAGGTGGCATAGAGCAAACCACATGAAGGGAATCTCCAGCTGCACTTACAGCTTTCAGATTACTCTACAATGCCTCAGGAACACCAGGCATTGGGAAGGGAAACTGAGGACTTTGGCCATGGGAGAGACTTATTTTCACTGTAGCTGAAAACTATAATATTTGAAGTGACATACACAAAGACTTGTATTTTCAGTTTCCACATTCTCTGCTGGGTAATGTTCTGAAGTGCTGCTGCTTTTACTGTGTTTGTCTAGTGTTGAAGAACTGTGCTTTAAAAAGTGTGGAATGATACCAGTGGAAGAAGCTGGTCTGAGGCAAGTCACAACTCTGCTGATAGCACAGCACAAGATCTGTTGTGTTATCACCCAGGTGAGCCAACACAAGTTGTGCCTCTCTACTGCTGGTGACCAATTTCCATTTGCATGGAAATAAATGGTTGATCTGTGAAAACAATGCAAGATTTTAAAATGCAGACTTTTGGAATGTTCCCTTGTCTCAACTGTATATTCAAATAATTTTATTGGTATTAGCACAGGGAGTAAAGAACAAATGGTGCAGATCTGAAACATCTATGAAGTATTCTCAGCGCATCCATTACCTTGTTTTTTTCTCTTATTGTTGCTGTTCCTCAGAAACAGAATCAGAAAGGTCACCATCAGCCAGTAGCTGAGAATGAGGACTCTCATTTGTAGAATTCTATTGTTAGCTGAGAGCTGTAATTGCTGGCTGGAAAAAAAAAATCCTAGACTTCAGAAGCTGTCTTTAATGCCTGAAATATGTAGTACTTTCCGTTTTGGGGGAGAAGGGGAGGGAAGCCAGTTAAAGAAATTTAAATAAACCAAAAACAGTAGAGAGAGAATGATATTTCCCTAACATTTCTTTTTAGTGGGCTTTGTGATTTCTAGATGGCAGATAATCATAATAATAGTGTAACGAATCCTGACTGCCATGGGTAAGGTGGTTTAGCTGACTTTTGAGATTAATAAGCATTTAAGCCCCACCAAACCACATAGTTGGTTCCTTTCACAGGGCCAATTCTTAAGGTGCCGAGCACCCGCAACTCCCTTAAAAGTCAGGGAGTTGTGGGTTCTCAGCACCCTGCAAGATTTGGTCAGTAATACCCATTTTATAAGATTGTGGGTAATGCACACAGAACCACAAACCATAAAAGCAAAGAAATCCAGAGCTGTGTCAAAGGAATACACTCCGAGGAAATTCTGTGGTGACCTTAAATAAATCCATTTGCACCTAAGCTTGCTGCATATTTAGTCCTCTTATACCTGCTTAACACTGTCAGATTATTTCAGAAATCAAGTATGTAGCCAGATAATGCCAAAATATCTTGTTTCTTGCTTCTGTGACAAGTTTGTGGCTGTAGTATATACATTACAGAGGTGCTGGTCAGAGCTCCATAGTTCAAGTTAATTCTGTTTTGCAGAGTATATGAAAACTATCCAAACGATTGTGTCTCTTATTGACATTATGATACCAACCACTGTGCTGCTGAAGCCTGCTACATCAGAGCACAGCGGTGTTCTTTCAAGTGCTGACATTCCATTAAGATGCCAACATTTACAGGGGCGGTTGCTGGAGCATGCATTTTTTTCTCCATGTACAAATACATTAAGCAACACTGAAGCAGTTACATTCACATCGATCTTTCTGGCAGATGTAATAAATCAAATATGTTAGGCAGAGCCTGCTCGCACTTTGGCTGAATTTTCAGATTTGATGAGCACCTTCTAATCCCACTGAAGTCAATGTGATCTTCACATGCTCAGTGATTCTGAAAAGCAGCCCATGTGTTGCACATAAAAGAGCCTATTTCAACACCCCTTGAAAGGATGACATCTTTTTTGTATGACTGAGGTAGAAGAGGGTTTGTAATTTCTGTACAAAGAGCTGGCCTGGGGGTTCAGTGGCAGCACAATGGTCTATCATTCTGGAAATCTAAAATGATTTCCCAAGCTGTATGGGCTAGCAGGGTTGGAAATACTACAAAAGGAATGTGCTGAGGTCTTAGCGCAACATAGTCATTTGATCACAAATCCAGACAGGTGGTGATGCTAAAAGCATGACTGAAGTGCTAGTATTAGCAGGCTTCATGGAGAGTCTTCCACAAGATTTCTCACTGATCAGCGCTGCTGATGTAGGAACCTGAGGGAGACAATGGAGGGACTTTATGGGTACCTCTGTGCTGCAGGTGGCAGCACGCCTCCCAGCTCAGGAAGACAGACATGCACTTAATCTGCTTGAACCAGCGTGCTACAAATAGTAGTATAGCTGGGGGTAGCACGGGCAGCAGCTCAGGCTAGCCACTTGAGTACAAACCCACCCAGACCCCCAGGTATGTATTCAGGCAGCTAGCTGGCGCCTCTGCTACTCCTGGCTACACTGCTATCTTTAGGGCACTAGCTTAAGCAGAGATAGCAGGTGTCTGTCTACCTGAGCTGGGTAGCACACTCAGAGCTGCTGTATAGACATACCCGAAGAGTGAAGAGCTTAGTGTTGATCAATAGATACAGGAGCACTTAGTCTTTCTTAGTAACTTTGTTGTTTTTATCTATGGGCATCTTGTTGAAGCTGTTGGGCATGCTAGGCACCTTTCATTCAGGCTAAATGAAGGAACAATTAAATTCCTCTTTGTTTAGTGATAGCTGAAACAATGGATGCCACCATCCAAAGACTAGATGGAATGACCTCAGGTTAGAGTTGATTTCAGCTGTGAGACTATCTGTATCTGAGAGTCAGAAGCAGCCAGCAAGCAGGAAGAGAAGCAGTGAGCCAAAGAGACAGCCAAAAAAGCACTTGCAGAGAAGGCCAAAAGAGACTTTTGGGCAGAGTTCTGGCTGGAAGAGGTTTGGAATTATGAGCAACAAAACAGCTTCTTTTTGTTTGAGTCCTACTGTGTCAAGATAAACAGGACTTTATGTACATTCTTTGTAAATATCTGATTCCATCATCAATTTCTCCTAACAGAAACACTCTGCAAAACCCCATTGGCTAACTGCTTGAACCCAACAGGGATAGCAATAATCTAATTTAATAAGGGGTGGTCAGGAATTTTTTGATGAACCATTTTTTGGTAGAAAAATGTTGATTCATCAAAATCAAATCTATTTGCAGGAAAGGTCTGGTTTAGATGAATTTCTCAACTTGATTATTTTTTTGTAAAAAAAAGTTTTGAAGTTGTTGAAATGTCCTATTTTGATATATTCTTAAAGAAAAAAAAATCTGATCTCCTAGTTCAGAACAACCTTTTATTTTTAAATTTGAGTTAATAGTACAAAAACCTAAAAATCATCCAGATTAAAACAAAATATTTAAGCTGAACTGAACCAGGTTTTTCTTCCTGTTTGTTGGTTTGCAGAAATTGTCAAGAACTTGACCTTATGTCCCAGTTCAGGACAGGAACTTTTTTTTGAAATCTTGAATATTTTCCCCTGAATGGGAGAACTGTTTCCCATCATCTGTAAGTTTAAAGCACACAAATTTCCAAAGAGAACGCCAGTTTATTGGCAGGGCTATTACCTGTTTCTTCACTGATAGAAGACCACAGCATAATAGTTAGCCTATTTAACATAGAACATGCCTTCTTCCAGCTTCACCACACTCCTGATTGGTTTTGCATTCTTCCTTGCATTCTCTCCTCTTGTTAATTTTAGATGCCTTTTACACTACTGCAGAGTCACCAGTGGGCAGGATGATGGAGCAAACAGGTGTTTACCATATATTGCCACGCATAGGCCTTTGCACTCTTTTACACCTTCATTCCATCCACACACACCCTCTTCCTAACCCCCCTAAAACAAGCCCAAAGGGAATGGGGGTGTGGACATGGTCTGAACAAAGAAAAACGGGTGGTAGATAATAAACCAGATGTAAAGTGTATAGAATCAGTAAAATGGCACAGTACTCTGGAAGAAGCAATAGTTATTACCGAAGAGAGTTAGAGCAATAATGAAGGTGGAAAGTAAAGATTTCTGCAGCCTAGTCTCTTAGCAGTGCTCATTTCTTGTAAGTACCGTTTACATAAAACCACCAGTTGACAAACTTTAATTTCTGGAATGCACTGATAGTGGGACTGCGGCCACTAACTAAATCATACGCTTCCTCCTTTCCACAATATATATAGTATGTTGCTGTAGAAAGCATGAAACAGAAAGATACCCAACAAGGGTACCAATCAACACAGCCTTTGGGAACCAATCAAATCCCAAAGAAATCAGGAGGAAAATGAGTCAGTGAGACAGGGAAATGCAAAACTAAAGTTTATTTAAAAGCTACTTTCTAAAAGCACTTAATATTCTCAGCTAAACTATTATTACTAATTATTATTTAGTATTTGTTTTTGGTAGAAATCATATGTGCTAGGTACTTTCCAAACAGAAAGGAAGAAGAGATCTTGTAAAGACTAAATGGAACTGTTTCCTGGCTGTTCAGTAATATTGGCTCTATACCACCTGATGTTAGAAATGCTTTACATTTAACTGTGCTTAAAAATTATAATTTGGTTTCCCTTCGGTCCCAATCCTGTGTGATGCTAAGGATTTTCCAGGAACAGCTGAGCACCCTCAGCTCCCAGTAACTCCAGTAGAAGTTGATTGCTCTTGGCATCTCGCAAGATCAGGCTCTAGTGAGCATTACACACTTAAGATAAATTGCAGCTCCTTTAATTTCCTAAAATGCATCCAGATATAACAAAAATAATATTCTCCCCCTTACTAATCTGATGCTGTGGTATAATTTTTTCATGTTTTCTTTATCGCTGCCTCCAATTTCTGTGAGATAAAATGAAGATAATGAGACTTCTGCACAATACAAGTGCAGACATTCAAAGCAAGCACTGCTAAACTAGATCCAGATTCCACTGGAGGGCAGTAAATTAGCACGTATATTAAAATATTCAGTTTGCATTTGAAATAGGCTTTTCTGGAAGAATGTTTAGACGTCACATAACAGCTACTGAAGAGAACAGAAACAAATATAATGAACAACTATTGTATGCGTGGTTAAAATACAGAATTCTCCTAGCCATGCAATAGGCATAAATTTGATAATGAAACTATTCCCTAAAGTATTAGGTGGTTTAAAGAGAAACCATTTCTTGGCACTGGGATCAATAGATTCTATATTGGCTACAAAAGTGCAGGGAATAATTAAGCATGGAGAAGTTTATTTATTTTTTTTAATTTTTGCCCCCCAACGAACTCTGAGAAGGTTTAATGTTCCTCTGGAGAGTTGTCAAATGCTATATAATTTATTAGGCAGCCGACGTGGGTGGTTGCTACTTGCAGGCATTCCAATGTGAGGAAGACCTGCTCTGCAAAGTAAAGTCAAGCTGCATTTGGAACTAAATAAAAAATGGGAAGCCCAGCAATGAAAGTACATCGACTGCTAAATTTGATAGATATAATACAACCCCTATTATTTCTTTTCAGCTGTGTTGCATTTTTTTCTGAGACAGCAGTGGAGTACATTACAGGGACAGTGGCTATAACATATAGGCTCTATTCTTCCAGTTCTTCTGCTGGTACAGAGATGACCTTGAAGCCAAACGAGGGAGAGCTGGATACCCGGAGTTCATGCAAAGTATAATGATCTTCTGTGCACCCTAAAGCTCAGCTTCATGTACAGGAACTCTGGTGATGTGGTTGCAGGTGGGAGCAGTAATGGAGGATTTCTTTTTAGGAGTATATTCCAGGTCTTCCCCACAAACAGAGGTCACTAAGCTGCAGAGCCTATTCTGCCATAAGGCTAAAGTAGGGGTTGCAGGATGGCTCTGCTGCCACTTTGTGGGCAGAGAGAGTGTGCTTCACGCCATGCCCCTGCAGAGTTCTCTAGCACTACGCCAGGTTACTTGGACTGGTGTCAAGATTTGGGACGTAATGATTAAACTGAAGAGTGACACACATGTAATGGGAGCTGTACTGTACTGGGACAGGACTGCAGTTACACCCCATCCTGAAGATGACTGCAGAGAGATCAATATAAAAGCGGGAGGTGTGTATCTGAGGAATCCCCAAGTACAATTGACATGCTGTAGGTGAGACAAAGCACAGAGCTTGCACCCTGGGGGAGGAGGAACTGAGGTGTGTATGTGCCCTCCTGATTCTGGGATGGTGAGGCCTGTGGAATAATTGAGGCTCTGTCTACACTAGCACTTTTGTCGGTCAGGGGTGTAAAAAACCACACCCCATGACTGACATAAGTTACACCAACAGAAGCACCAGTGTGGACAGTGGTATATTGGCAGGAGAGTCTCTCCCGCCAACATAGCTATGGCCAAGCATTGGGGGTTGTTTAATTATGCCAGCGGGAGACCTCTCTCCCCTCAGCATAGAGCGGCTACACTGTAAGGAGACCTTACAGTGGCGCAATTGCATTGGAACATCTGTGCCGCTGAAAGGTCTCTAGTGTAAACATAGCATTAGACAACTTTATGTAGGGCTGCCTAAGTTATAGCAGCCTGTCCCTAGCTGTCTGTGGGTGGCATTGCTACCTAGAATTGCCACATTGCCCTCTGCTATGCTCCCGCCCCCAATATAGTCCCTACAGTGAGGTTTGTGGTGATGATCTTGTAGGGCAGCCTAAACTGCCTTGTGCAAAGCCTGTACTGGAAGAACCCTCCCCTGGCTGGATTCAGGGCTCTCACAGACTTTGTACACAGCCACAACAGTGTAATCGGGCTGTAGCAGAGAAGAGACTTAACAGAGGAGAGGCTTTGCGGAGTTTGGGGACTTAGAAAGTTATGAAGTGCAAAAGTGATATCTGTACCAAAGCGACATGCAAGGGGACTTGACTGTACTGTCCATGTTAATCTGATCTAAAAGTAGAAACATGCCTAATGATTGCCATTGGCCACTGCTACCAATGTTTTGAAAATGACCCAGTGTCTTCCTTCTCTTGAAAGGTTTAAATGCTTCACCAGTATTTTAAATATACTGTGACCTGCAAAATATTCGGTTTAGTGGAGACTTTGCACCAGTTAGTACTATTGCAGGGATATGCTACTTTTTTCTAAAGATACCATATTAAAAGGATTCCTACTCTCAGCTCTTGAGCTTGTAGCAAAGGACAGGTAGGAACTCCCCCCTCTGACAAAGAGTTTTGAGTATTTGAAGGACTGGTAGGTTCATGTAATGCAGCGGTTCTCAAACTGGGGTTTGGGATCACGAACTGTCAACCTGCACCCCAAACCTGGCTTTGCCTCCAGCATTTATAATGGTGTTAAATATAGTAAAAAGTGTTTTTAATTTATTGGGGGGGGGTCGCATTCAGAGGCTTGCTGTGTGAAAGGGGTCACCAGTACAAGTTTGAGAACCACTGATGTAATGCTACAGCTCTTTCTGAAATGCTCCATTTCACTTCCTTTCTGACCGTACTCAACCATTCCTGCAGACTTCAGTCAAAATAATGTTTAACTCTGATGCTGCACCCCATATTTTTCATAGTTATATTGTTATGGTATGATTATGGTATAACTGATGCATTATGTACAAGATGGGTCATGTTAGGTGTCATTGGAAAAGTTATGATTTGCTGACTATGATTATCCTGTTTGTATGCATGTATCATTTTTGTATCTGAAGTTATGAATATTGACTGTGTATCTGTATTTCAAATGTAGTTACACCTGAGTGATGCCCACTAGGCAAAATGCTTTCGGTCTAGATAGCTGGTTGGGAAGGGCCTATTTAGGGTAATGAGCCATTAGGGAAAACAATAGGTCATAGGAGAAGCTTTTCTCCCACCTCGTGGGCCTTCCTGAGAATACTCCAGATACCTGTAAGTAATGGCTGCTCTGACTCAGCAAAGTACGCAAGGGCCTGTGACCGGGCCACATGACTCTGAATGCCATCTTGGGATATCAGTGTTTTTCCACAAACTAAGTTTGGGACAAAGGGTTCCCAGCATATGCTAAAGTTATTTAAGGCAGGGAGTGACATCATCAGTGGTCCTTCACTCCTCACACAAGAAGACTCCTGGAAACACCTGAGGAAAAAAGACCGAACTGGGGGAAGAGCTGGACCCAGCTAAAAGGATTTCTAGCCTGTGTATGAAAGACGTAAAGCAAGTGCAGCTTGCTCCTTAAGAATCTGCAGCCTGCTTGTATCATCAGCCATACTTTCAAAATGGCCAACAGATTCCTTCACAAAACTGAGGAGGACAGACACGTTGTGAAGGTTTGTTTAGATTCAAAAAAGATGTCAAGATTAGCTCAGGGCTGGCCCTGCAAAACTGAGGTAATAGGTACATGCATCTGCACTAGGGATAAGGCAGTAGTTAGAAAGGGGTGACATGCATTAGTCAGCCCCCAGCAAATCTCAACCTCTTTTCCCCTAGACCAGACCAACCCTAAATGACAGAGACAATACTCCTGTTCAGAGAAGCATTGAGACCTTTAACACATTCTGTACTGAGACAATTCATGGAAGCCATCTTGATGCATCCAAATGTCTCAAGACTAGCACATATGGATTGATTAACTATTTGGCTACAAGGTCACAAGACTTAATTAAATTGGTGTTCTGAGAACTTGGTTTGTCCCATCAACAAACCTACTGGGAGCAGGGGAAGCAACTGAAAATAATAAAAAGCTAGTGAATAGAGAACTAGACTGGGACTCAGGAGAGCTGGTTTCTATTCCTGGCTCTACTGCTGGCCTGTTGGATGATCTTAAGGAAGCCACTCACTGTGCCTCATCTGTAAAATGGGGAAAATAATACTGAATTTCTTTGTAAAGTGCTTTGAGATGTAAGCAGAGTCAGGATGAGCCGTACCCTGACATCTGGTGGTGAATTATGGGGAGTGTGGAAAGGAATTT
>NC_133769.1:257353295-257375088 GCF_003597395.2 Chelonoidis abingdonii
TTTTGGGTTGTTGGACTTTGAGGTGATTGGACTTAAGACCCTAAGGGGGAAAGGACATTGCCAAATGTACTTGGAGGTGGGTTTTTTTTTTGCTTATGGTTTGTGTTATAATTCTGTTTGTGGTGTTTCTCCAATGTGATGCCTCATTGTTTCCCTCCTTTATTAAAAGGATTTTGCTATGCTCAGACTCTGTGCTAGCGAGAGGGAAAGTATTGCCTCCTAGAGGCGCCCAGAAGGGGGTAGTATGTAAGTGTCCCAGGTCACTGGGTGGGGGCTTGAGCCGGTTATGCATTGTGTTACTGAAACGGAACCCGTGGATACTGAACCCGGCCCTTGTTGCTGCCAACTCAGAGAGGCAGAAGGGTTACAGAGATCTACTGGTGAAAAGTGCTATGTGGAGCTTATGCATGTCACCCCTTTCTAACTACTGCCTTATCCCTAGTGCAGATACAGGTACCTATTACCTCAGTTTCGCAGGACCAGCCCTGAGCTAGTCTTGACATCTTTTCTGAATCTAAACAAACCTTCAGAACATGTCTGTCCTCCTCAGTTTTGTGAAGGGATCTGTTGGCCATTTTGAAAGTATGGCCTCTGTCAGAATGTATGGTCGGTCTTGTCCTCTTTCTCCTAGATTCTTAACTTAAACTGCATTCTGCAAATGATACAGATTTCTGACAGTCTTCTATAGCTGCCACTTAGCAGCAGAGTGGGCATCTGACAGTGGAGGTTCAGAGGACTTGTCAAACTGAGAAAAAAGGTCCAGGGAAAATTGCCTCCCATGGGCTCATTCTAGTGGTCAAAGTACATATCAGAAAGTGTTTCTGTAGGTTTAGCAAGTCTGCTTTGAAAATTTGGAATAATTTAAAATTAATAAAGTTTGAGGAGGTTAGATATTGTTCATCATAAATAAAGTTTGTTTTTTCCCACTCCCAGAAATAAGTACACTTTTCTCTATGTCATTATGCACTGACACTGAAATGACTCAGCCACAGGTGGTATTTGATCACATAGATGACTGGGATGTTCAGTGGTTATAAATAACCATGTATTGTCACCTCTCAGAGAAGCTGTTTGGAAAATTCAAGTCCAAGCATGAAACAAGCAAGACATAAATTTGGGTCTTTCCTGTTAAACATGATGTCCTGTTCTATCAGTTTAGAAGAGATTTTGTTTTTCAGTGTTTTTCTTAGTAATATGAAAGCCTTGGGTATATAAAGGTAGCCAAGGATTCAGTGTATAACATATACAGTCTGACTGCTGGAAATATCTCTCTGACAGATCTGAATGAGAAGCTAACTTGCTATGAGTTGGCAAAACTTTTAATGCCTGTTTACACAAAGTGGAGTCTTAGGCCTTGTCTACGTTGGCAAGTTTCTGCACAGTAAAGCAGCTTTCTGCATTGTAACTCTTGAAGTGTACACACGGCCAAGCTACTTAGTACGCAGAAACTGTGCAGTTGCAGTGCTGTAAAATAACCCACCCTGATGAGAAGCACAGAGCTTTCTGTGCCATGGGTACAGCGCGTCAGTGCCAATGTAGACATCCTGGTCGATTACAGTGCTGCGACTGGCCTCTAATTAGATGACCTTAAGCAAGCCACTGTCTGTGCCTCATCTGTAAAATGGGGGAAATAATACTGACTTTCTTTGTAAAGTGCTTTGAGATCTACAGATGAAAAGTATTATGTGGAGCTTGTGCTGGGTTCCCCCCAGGGTGCCATCTGGAACTGGAGTCCCACAATGCCTGTTCTCACCTTTCTGGTCATCGGTTTGAACTTTACTGTTCTGCCCTCAGGTGAACAATCATCATCCCTACCCCGTAAATTCCTTTGGAATTTTGAAAGTCCCCTTCCTGTTTGCTCAGTAATGTGTGCAGTGGTCTCAGTGCATCTTTCCAGGTGGCCATGCCTGCTCCACACAGCAGGCGATCCCCCACTTGGAGCGATGCTGAGCTGCTGGACCTCATCAGCATTTGGGGAGAGGAGGCTGTGCAGTCCCAGCTGCACTCCAGCTGTAGGAATTATGATACCTACAGACAGATTGCACAACTAATGACAGAACAGGGCCATGACTGGGACACACTGCAGTGCAGAGTCAAAGTGAAGGAGCTGCGGAACGCCTACCATAAGCGCCGCTCAGATGCTGTGTGCATGAGCTGCCAGTTCTACAAAGAACTGGACGCGATACTATGTGGCAACCCCACCTTCACTGCGAAGGCCACTGTGGATATTTTGTTGGCTCACGTGCCAGTCAAGAGTGGACCGAGCCAGGAGGAAGAAATCTTGGCTGAAGATGTGGATGGAGAGGGGTACTCAGAGGCAGAGGATGACATGGAGGTCAGAGATGCATGCAGCCAGGATTTCTTTTCTATCCTGGAGCAGCCCAGCCAGTCACAGCTGTTGGATCTTGGCGAAGTGCAAACAGGAGAGGAGGCCCCTAGTAAGTGGATTTGATTTTGGGAATTGCTGAAGTAAGTTGTTGGGGGCAGGAGGGTTGCAGAAAGCAGGCTTGTGTCTGTATGATGCATGTATCACCACATGCCTAGTCTGAGCGGCGGAACAAAGTGTTGATTGACTCCCTCACTTCACAAGAATCTGCCTCAGAGATCTCTAGGACACACTTGTGGAGATACTGGGCAATCCACTACCGCAGTCGACTAAGCATGCTTTCAATATACATACATTATTCCTTAAATATTATCCATACATACCTCTTACAATGATTATTAGTCTTGACAATTTATGAGCTTTCTGTAGATACTTTTACGTGGTTACTCTCTATGGATAAATATCCTGTAAGACGTGTTTGGTGTAGTGATTTGTCAGGTCTGAGGTGAGAGTTGTTCACAGAGAACTGCAGACCCTTTGCTAGAAGCCTCTGTGTTACATACGTCTACATTGCATTTTGGAACGAGCCTCCCAACCCACTTTGACAGACTCAGGCTAGTGGGACGGGGTGCTAGTTCTCTAAAATGGCTGTGGGACGTGTTTTGAAGTTGTGGATTGGGTTAGAGGCTTGGCTCTGAACCTCCCATTTCCTAGACTACCCTAGGAGACTTTCTTTGGGGACGCTACTTTAGAAATATAGTTTGAATACATTGCTTACCTCACTCAGTTAGTGTGGAGACTTTTGCCATTATTTCAGTTCCACCTGTCATAGCTTCTAATGCTTGATGCAAAGGTGAGAAGATCAAATACCACAACATGGCTTATGAATGAGATCTGTGTAGTTGAGAATATATTCTTTGCGTTGGGGGAGTTCTTTTCTTTTGTACTTTAGATATGAATTTGAGGCTAATGTTCTGTGTGTGTGTCACTGTCCCTCAGATGTGCACATACTAAAACCCAGTGATTCTGTGTTTGTATTATTGTAGTTCATTCCCTTCAGTCTTTCCTGCCTCAGTTTTTAATTCCGCCATTGTTTTGTCTCTTTCTTTCACATATATCATTGACTTTAAGACCAGAAGGGACCATCACAATCATCTAGTCTGACCTCCTGCACATTGCAGGCCATAGAACCTCGCCCTCACACTCCTGTAGTAGGCTCGTAACCTCTGGCTGAGTAACTGAAGTCCTCAGATCTTGATTTAGAGTCTTCATGTTATAAGGAATCCACCGTTTACTCTACTTGAAATCAGCAAATGTCCCGTGCCCCACACTACAGAGGAAGGCGAGCCCCCTTTCCCTCGCCAGTGTCTCTGCCAATCTGACCTGAGGAAAATTCCTTCCCAACTCTAAATATGATGATCAAAGACTCTGAGCATGTGGGCAAGACCCACCAGCCAGACATCTGAGAAAGAATTCTCTGTATCATATTGGGAATTAGATTGTCAGCTCTGTGAGGAAAAGACATTAATTTTTGTATTTTGCATATGATACATTCTTGGGTACTGCAAAAAATATATATAATAAAAATAAATGTCAGTGAGTAATGAATAGCACTGTCATAAACCAGCTAGGGTTTAGACAGATGCTGTGCATGTATTTTCACACAACTTGTGTAACAAACCTGAGTCTTGACTTGAAATAGCCCTGCTATTCCTGTTCTGGGCTTTACTTGAGAAAAGACTACCAGTCATATCAAGATGTGGTTTAGATTTGTGTGCTGCACTTATGGACACAATAGCCCTCTTTAGTGAAAATGTGTCTCATTCCAGGTTTGGAGGCTATGTAGTGATAACAGTGGAAGCTGGGGATGAGTTAAGAAAATAACATAGTAATGGATTTCTTTAGCTGCTTCACTTAAGCAAGTCGTTTCCACCCTGTTTTAAAAGGGATGCTATGGATCCAGTACTTTCCAGTATTTCTATATTTGTAAACCTGTTATCTTTGCAATACCCTGAGGAAATGTGGGAAAGAGGTATGTGATTGTGTCTATTAAGTTGTCCAAAAGCCCAAGGGGATAGTACCTTAAATTTCAGATGATTTGGTATTTTTGGCCTTATTCTAGTGATCTTTGGCAAAGGTAATCAAAAAGATCCATTTATGAAATCAAAGGTGATTTGTTTGTTTGGTTTTAATACTGTTTTTGTTCATGAGATGGTTCCAGAAAAAAACGTAACAGAGTATTGCTGTTTATTTTGATGATACTATGTACAGATGTATAGTAAAGGATGTGAAAACTCATTTATAGGGTGTTTTATTAGGAATGTTGATATTATATATATTGCAGTTCAACTGCTACTGTTTCCAGTGCCAAATCCTGTAAGTCTTAGAAGGTGTTTGTTAGCCGAGGTAATAGAATTCTTAGAAAGACATCTTTAAGTCATAGGCTCATAAAGCCAAACCCAAATCTCTGTTACATACCAGTGTTAACCTGGACTTAATTCCGTTGTCCTGAAGAGGGTTACTCTGAACTTACATTGGTATAACTGAGATCACAATCTGGCCTTGAACATACTAAGTATTCTAACAACAGTGTAGTCTTTGGTTCTTAAATGTCTTCCATACGGAAGAAGGATGTTTTTAAATACTATTCAGAGTATAAAAATAAGATAAATATTAGACTGAATACTTTAGAGTGGTTTGGCAGCAGCAAATATAGGAACCATTCACTCTAATACATGCTTATTTTATCAAGCTTTAGATATGCCTCTGTGGGATGAGCTCATGTAGAACTGAATAATGCTTATTTCAATTATCTTGTGGGTGGGTCTGTGTGACAGAGTGCTGACAGCCTGCAACTTACCCAGCACTCTGGTCACTTAGGCACTAACTAGTTCCCTCTGGAAAAGCCCTGATTGAGGGGCAGAGTACTTAATGACCTAATCAGACTGTGGGTTGGTGAGCTAAGAGGCTAATTAGCCCTGCAGCTGAGAAGGTGATTAAAAAGCACAGGAAGCAAGCACAAAGGGAGGGGAGAGAAAGGGCTAGCAAAGTTTAGGGGGATGCCAACTCTGGCTGGTTGGATTGCCTCTGCTTCCTAGAGAAGGAGCAGAGGATTGAAGGACACTGTAAGTAGATGTGCTGCTGCACTGTGGGGGTGGTAATATTAATAACTCACACAGAGGTGTTAATAAACAAGAGGCATACAAGACTGTCTTTGTGGGGTTGCAGGACAGGAGTGCAGTCTGCCCTGTTACAGTCTGACAAGTTGACATAGCTCTTTCAAATAACTTGAAGGGCCTGTAACCATTCATGTGCCCTGATTATTCCCCAGTAGCATAACAGCCCATCTGAGCCATTGTAGATTCAGTGCAAGTTAAGGCAGACTCAAAGGTGGTCTAGCCTGTGCTAGAGCCAAACCCAGGAAGGGGAAGCACAAATCCCCGCCCCCTTGATCCTGGCAATGGGCTCAGCATTGCCGTGCAGATAAATCCCACCCACATGGCTTTAAGCAAGTTTTCCCACCCCCCCCGCCAGGCACTTTCAACAGAATACACACATTGGGGACAGTTCTAGTTTATTCCCTACTTGGCATTTGCCTATGTGGTTCCGGTTAGTTAAATTAACAATAATCTCAGTTTCAGCTTTCTCTTGTGCTTGGGTCTTTTTGTTTTTATTTTTGTTTTTGCCTCTAGGGACACAGCTGTACTCAGGTTCTTATACAGCCCTCATCAAGTGATATGATTCTATCTCTTCTTCTAGTTCCCTGTACTTCAGCATGACACGCTCAATCCTTTTTAAATCTTAGGGTGGAGGTAATGACTGCCTGTCATCACGAGTCAGCAAAATAACTCTGCACTGCTCTATGGGTTTCTAGTATCTGAACCAGTGTGACATGGTATCTCTCTGCAAGGTAGTAGAAATTGCTGCTCTTACATGTCAAACTCCTGCAGAGCACGACCACTAATCCAAACTTCCTTACTTTAAAAAGGATAGCCCCTTCACGAAACTGGGTTTGAACAGAGAGAAGTCTTGAAGGTTTGTAGCCTTTAAAATTCAAAGGTATTTGGAGCCAAAACTCTCATTGACTTCAGTGAGGCCAGGATTTTGTCTATTATCTATAGACGCCAACTCTGTCTCCCATCCAAGCATAGGTGCAGATGTTCTGAGAAAATCCAAGTACTGTAGGAAGTGGTGTGGGCACACTTTCCTCATGGTCAGTATTGAACAAATGCCCCAGCAAGGTGTTTGAAATATTGCACTGCTGCAGGTGCCATCATTTGGCTGAGCAGTAAGCTGATATCCTTGTAAACTGCAGTAATTAAAGATCCCATGGCACTTCTTGTGAAAGTCAGTGTCAGTGCTACCAGAGTTCAACTCCAGTAATTACATGCCATCAACTTAAATCCCCTATAGGTTGTGATAAAGTATTCTTTATTTCCTATGCTTTAAATTGTCATGTAATATTCCTTTCTACTGTTACATATTTTCCACATTTCACCACAGAGGTAGTGGCATTTCAGTGGTGGATGAAATTGTGCTTGTGTGTAATTAGTATATTCTTTTGTAAAGCACTTTGGAAATCTTTGGGTTCTATATAAATAAGATATAAAAGGAAGGGTAAATGTAACACCAACAGACCCTGGTTGTTGGGATTGAACCTGGGACCTCTGGAGCTAAATGCCACATGCCTCTTAGCTAAGGCTGTAGGGGACTCATTAATCTCTAAGTGGTCTTGGTGCCACTAGAGGGGACAGAACACCACATGTAGGAGATATGTGGGTTAAATGAAAATTAAGGCTAAAAAGATACAGCTGCAGGGGGAGAGGGGGAAATGGTGGGTGCTGAGCACTTATCAACACTTCCTCTCCCCCGAATGCCTCCTGCCCACTGGCAGGCCCTGCCAATCAGGGCTTCCCCTTCCTTTCCCATGCCTCTTGCCTGCTGCAGTCAGCTGTTTTGCAGCATGCAGGAGGCTGGGGGGAAAAGGGGTAGGAATGAGGATGCAGCGTGCTTGGGGGAGGAGATGGAATTGGGTGGGATGAGGTGGAGCAGGGGTGGAAAGAGGTGGAGTGGGGGCAGGGCCTGGGGCAGAGCTGCGAGTCAAGCATCCCCCGGCACAATGGAAAGTCAGTGCCTGTGGGCTTTAATTATATGATTACATACTATTTCTCAAATAATACAGGATGATATACTGAACACATGTTCAAACATCACTTTTGCATTCTGCAGCCTTCCCTTTGGTTACATAAAGTTTTTGCATTTAACTTTCGATGCTTTTTTCTAAAGAATAAAAAGAATAAAGAGAGCTCCCCAGTTCTACAGATAGGTACCAGATAGCTGAGACTAACAGGTGTTTGTCTTTTAGTAAGCTGTACATTTGAACATGTAACAGGAACCAGAAACAAAAGGACAACTAGTGTCTGTTAGTCCTGCAGACTAAATACAGATTCCCATACTTGTGCATGTGTGTATACTTATAAAGGCATTCCTTTAGCCAGCCCTTTAGTTATTTAATGCCATTGCCAATTGTTACATGACATTTATTTATGCAATTACAAAGGCCTTATGCCACCTTAAAATCATTTTGAGGTCTATCGCTAAATGAAAAACTCACAAAAACACCATTTTGGGGGCCCAAGAAGAGAAGCTAGGAGCTGCTTGGGTATAGGATTGTTGCCTTTTAACTAATTTAAAAAAGTGTGCACTTTCTGAGCTGCTCATACATGTTCATGGAATCGATCTTTAAAATACACACCTTCCGGCCTATTGAAAAATCTGCTGTGTATACCCAGTGCATGGCTTTCAAATGCTCCTAACTTTATTCAGTCAAACTCATTTTTGTTTTCAAACCAAGCAAAATGCATACCCCTTGTGGTAAACGTCTGTCCCAAATCTGGACGTTAGCGTACAAAATCTGGGTGCTTACTGTGAACCTCCTCAAGCTTATACCCAGCTTGGATCTTATTTCGCAGCCACCAGATAGTATTGAGGCTACTATCAGCCTGGGTTCCCCCAAATTCCTTGGGCGGGGGGGGAAAAAAACCCCCCCTCTCTGGCCTCCCAAACTTTCCCTGGAGACCCCCCAGACTCAGAAGTATGAGTCTAAACCGCAAGGAATGATCTCCCCTACCCTGCTCTCCCGTTGTTCCGCTCTGAGGGGAATGATGCAATCTCTTTACATGAAACAATCAAGAAAACTGTCTCCGTCCCTCCCTCCCAAAGAGACAAGCCTTAAGCACCAGGGAACAGAAGCCTGATTTCTCTCTCTCCTCTTTCCGTAACTTCCCCGCCATCACCTAGCCTGTCACAGATGTAACAGGACTCCGGGCACAGAAATTCCATCTCCCCTTTGCCTCACTAGGAAAAGAAACTTCCCACAAGTTAAAAGAAAACTTTATATAAAAAGAAAGAAAATACAAGAACAATAATACGCATAAAGAGATCAATACAGGCCTCTTGCTATAAGAAAATATAGAAAAAACAGTCTGATTTAAAAGATAGCCCAATAAAACCAGTCCAGCCAAATCAACAACCCATTAAATACAATCAAAGGACATCACAGACCGATTACTTTGGTTCCTTTGTACTCACACTGATAGTAAGAAATTTGAAAGAAGACTGGAGTTTAGAAAAGAAAAAGCTTGTTTACTCAGCAGCCGAGGAAAACAAAAAGAACCCGAGTTTCCAGTTCCTCCCAGACTTTAAAAAAATTCCAGGTCTCTCTAATTGGTCCTCTTGTCAGGTGTTTGGTTCCCCCTTTGTTCACCCTTTGCAGGTAAAAGAAAATTAACCCTTACCTATCTACTTATGACACCCCTCCATGATTATTTCCATGCCAAGTTTTAATAGTCAAAATTCAGCTGTATTCAGGGAGCCCTTTTTAAATAAATGGGACAAGAATTTTTTAGAATGATGAAAAATAAATGTTTCACTCGCCTACTTAGAAACATCTGAAAGGATTTCATTCACATATTCCACAAATTGGGCAGAGGCCAAGCCCAGAAAATTGCAGTTTCAAATGTGAAAGATTTCCTAAGGAAAATTATGACCATGTGAAAAGAGAGGTGTTGTAGCACTCAGGGGTGCTGGAATTGGCTGTGTGGCAGCGCCCCCCGGCTTGAAGTAGTGTCCATCATAGACAATGTTTACAGTTTTATTCAGTGGCTTTCGGCACCACAACTATAAAAATTGTTCCAACACACCTGGTAGCACCTTCACTTAAAGCAGCCGATAGCATGCAAAAATAATAGTATTTTCTGAGTTTGCTATGGAAAGAAAAATCCCTCTGAATTCTTTCAATGGATTACACTTCTCTTGTGAACGATGAAGATAGAATTCTTTTCTTAGTCTTGGCTACTACGGGGGGTGGGGTCAGATTGGATTTCGTATCTTATTTTGTTTTTGCATGTATGGGGCAGATACTTGGCTGATGTAAACTGGTGTAGCTTCATTGGAATCAGCTCAGCATCTACCCCATACTGTCTTCTATCCAAGGATTTGAGCTCAAGTACTTTTCAGAGACATTAGTGAATTTACCAGATGGAGGCAGAGGATTAGACATTGTGTCAGAGCAGGCTGTAGATAGGTAAATTAATTTAGAACAGTATTTTTGCCTATTTTATATTTAATGAGTGTTTTTAGCCTATGGGAACAACATCCAAGATGTAACACCTCTGCCATAATATATGGTATTGTAGGTACTCTAAAAGCCTCCTTTTGTCAGTGCAAAACATCATTAGCCAACCATTATGGCATCTAGGAAAAATCCTGAACAATTCCACATTTCTCCCTGGAGTACAGTATCCCAAATTTGCAAAGGGAACATGTAAGGAGTATTTTTTTTATGCTCAATTTAAATAGCTTAGGAGGCCTAAAATCCCCAGTGTAATATATCTTTGAATGATCTCTTCTCTAAAGATACCTATCATAACATATACCCACTCCTGGATATATAATTCTTTGAGTGAATCACAGGAAATTCCCAGCCTCAAACTTATCAGCTATTGGTTCCAATAGACTTCTCATGCCCATCCTTACAATGGATAAAAGGTGCTACCAAATGCTCTGATTGTCAATTCCTTTCTGACCTGTGTTTAAGAAAAGCTCCTGGACTGTTGCAGTCTGGCACTTTAGACTAGTGGTTACCTAGCACTGCTGCAGGCTGGGAAACAAGTGGCTAAGCAGCAATTCTGCAGAAAAGGGCCTGTGGATTACAGTGGATGAGAAGCTGGATATGAGTCAACAGTGTGTCCTTGTTGCCAAGAAGGTTAATGGCATATTGGGCTGCATTAGTAGGAGCATTGCCAGAAGATCGAGGGAAGTGATTATTCCCCTCTATTCAGCACTGGTGAGGCCACATTTAAAGTATTGTGTCCAGTTTTGGGCCCCCCACTACAAAAGGGATGTGGACAAATTGGAGAGATTCCAGCAGAGGGCAACGAACATGATCAGGAGGCTGGAGCACATGACTTACAAGGAGAAACTGAGGAAACTGAGCTTGTTTAGTCTACAGAAGAGAAGAGTGAGGAGGAATTTGAGAGCAGCCTTCAACTACCTGAAGGGGGGTTCCAAAGAGGATGAAGCTAGGCTGTTCTCAGTGGTGGCAGATGACAGAACAAGGAGCAATGGTCTCAAGTTGCAGTGTAAGAGGTCTAGGTTGGATGTTAAGAAAACTGTTTTACTAAGATGGTGGTGAAGCACTGGAAAGGGTTACTTAGGGAGGAGGTGGAATCTCCATCCTTAGAGGTTTTTAAGACTCGGCTTGACAAAGACCTGGCTGGGATAATTTAGTTGGGGTTGGTCCTGCTTTGAGCAGGGGGTTGGACTAGATGATGTCCTGAGGTCTCTTCCAACCCTAATATTCTATGATTCTTCTATGATTCTAGCTCACCTTGTCACTCTACTGGCTATTGCTACTTTAAAGAGCTGCAATTTCAGTTCTGTTAATCGCTTGTCAGTCAACACACTTAAATTCTAAACTCCATGACTCCCATCTCTTTATGTGGCTTTTGTTCTCCTTCATTCTTGGCATTGGTAAATGTGACTCTTTTTTAGTTTTTTTTTCTCTTTCTCCAATGCCTTTTTGTCTTACAAACTGGGAAATAAAGCAGCTCAGTGGATTTCAAAAGTGTTCCAAGTGCAATCGGACCATGTTTGTCTTGGAGAGGCAAAACTGCAGCCATCTTTGCCCTGGAATGGAACACAATTGCTTTGGGAGGTTAGGTTTGCTCACCAATGTCACTGCTGGTCATTATTTAAGTCCCAGGTGGAACAATTTAAAAGCTTTCCTGACCTCCCACTATGTTTTTCAGAAGTCTGATATGAAACTGGACTTGATGCTCTCCAGAATTGATAGTCCCAGCTGCATAGTGGGTTGTACCAGTCTGCCCATATTGAAATTGGTCTGAGGAGAGAACTGGCTCTCTTCACCCTCCAAATAGTGAATGAGACCAACAAGTAACTGTCATAAAAACATGCTTAAGCTTCAACAACTTTAGTACATGGATGCACTATTCAAAGTGGTGCTCAGCACGAGCCCTGGTAAAGCCAGGCACATCTTCCTCTGAGGTACCAGCCAAGTTAGGTCTGTGTCAGATCATTCAGCTCATGATATGCTAGCTCTGCTTTGGACTCCTGACAACAACTTGTCAAGGCTGCTCTCTGCTCAAGCTCCAGTTGCCTCAGGACCATGGCCACACACCGGAGCATGATTCAAGAGAGCTATAGTTACATACTATATAGCTTCAGAGAACAATTATTACAAGTAAGTGATTCTCTCTTATTTACAAATACCTCACCATTCCACTTCATTAAAGGTGCCACAGATCCTGAGTTTTCCCCCAGACTTACTATCTTTGGGTCCATATTAACAACTCATCACTAGGACAGAGAGGGTTTCTATGTAGCCCAGAAAGTATGGAATCAGCAGCTTTATTAGCTTGACCCAGACCAAGTGAAGGTATCCACTAACATTAAAAAGGTGTAATGCTTGGCCAGATATATAGCTGCATACACATTCATTGTTCCAGAAATCGTATTGTTTGTGAATCCCAGTCTTCCAGAATGGCAAGAGAGAGTGCTTTGACATATCCCAAATATGGACTTGGCTCAACTTCTCTTTTTCATGTCTTTTTAATGAGAGAGATTTTGTAGAGATCTGCAAATTCTGACAGAAGGATAAAGCAGAGATTTTAAAAAATCACTACTATGTCCATCCTTGTGATAGAAACACTTGCTTTGCTTGAGGAACTGTAAACCTAGGCACAATTTTAGGCATTCGTATTAAACTTGTAATGATCAAACTGGTTAAGGGCTGGAAAATTCCCTTTATGTTCATCGATTCCAAGGCCAGAAGGGACCGCTGTGACCATCTAGTCTAATGTCCTGTATAACACAGACCATAGAACTTTCCCAAAACAATTCCTAGAGCCGATCTGCTAAAAAAACATCCAATCTTGGGTCCAGATCTAATGTGTTCGAAGGTGCTGAGGGAATTGGCTGATGTGACTGTAGAGCCATTGGCCATTTTCTCTGAAAACTCATGGCGATTGGAGGAGCTCCCAGATGATTGGAAAAGGCAAATATAGTGCCCAACTTTAAAAAAGGGAAGAAGGGAACAAGAGGAACTACAGACCGGTCAGCCTCACCTCAATAATGGAGCAGGTCCTCAAGGACACCATTCTGAAGCACTTGGAGAAGATGATGATGATCAGGAACAGTCAACATGGATTCACCAAGGGCAAGTCATGCCTGACCAACCTGATTGCCTTCTCTGATGAGATAATTGGCTTTGTGGATATGGGAAAAGCCATGGAAGTGATATACCTTAACTTTAGCAAAGCTTTTGATATGGTCTCCCACAGTATTCTTGCCAGCAAGTTAAAGAAGTATGGATTGGATGAATGGACTGTAACAGGGGTCAGCAACCTTTGGCACGTGGCTCGCCAGAGTAAGCACCCTGGTGGGCCAGGCCAGTTTGTTTACCTGCCACATCTTCAGGTTCAGCCAATCGCAGTCCCCACTGGCCACAGTTTGCCGCTCCAGGCCAATGCGGGAAGTGGAGTGGGATGAGGATGTGCTGGCTGACCCCTGGACTATAAGGTGGATAGAAAGCTGGCTAGATTGTTGGGCTGAACAGGTAGTGATCAACAGCTCGATGTCTAGTTGGCAGCTGGTATCAAGAGGAGTGCCCCAGGGGCTGGTCCTGGGGCCGATTTGTTCCAGATCTTTATTAATGATCTAGGATGGATTGCACCCTCAGGAAGTTCACAGATGACACTAAGCTTGGGTTAGAAATAGATATGCTGGGGGGGGGGTAGGGATAGGGTTCAGAGTGACCTAGACAAATTGGAGGATTGGGCCAAAAGAAATCTGATGAGGTTCAACAGTTTAGGATGGAAGAATCCCATGCACTGCTACAGACTAAGGACCGACTGGATAAGCAGCAGTTCTGCAGAAAAGGAGCTGGGGATTACAGTGGATGAGAAGCTGGTTATGAGTCAGCAGTGTGCCCTTGTTGCCAAGAAGACTAACAACATTTTGGGCTGCATTAGTAAGAGCATTGCCAGCAGACCGAGGGAAGTGTTTATTCCGCTCTATTTGGCACTGGTGAGGCCACATCTGGAGTATTGCATCCAGTTTTGGGCCACCCACTAGAGAAAGGGTGTGGACATATTGGAGAGAGTCCAGTGGAAGGCAACAAAAATGAGGGCACATGACTTAGGAGGAGAGGCTGAAGGAACTGGGCAGAAGAGATGAGTGAGTGGAGATTTGATAGCCCCCTTCAACTACCTGAAAGGGGACCTCGGAGGGGAGGAGAACTAGAGCTGGGATGGTGTGCTCAGGGGAGGAGGCAGAATGGAGGTGAGTTGGGGTGGGGAGGGATTCCCCTGCACGGTCCCTCCGTTACTTGCTGCAGGCAGCCCTCCCTGTGCTTCCTCGCCCCAGCTCACCTCCACTCCACGGCCTCTCCCGCGCACGCTTTTTGGCGCCCCCAACCACTTGGCGCTGTAGGCGGCCACCTAGTTTGCCTAATGGTTGCACTGGCCCTGCTCATGGCTCTTCTCCATTTTATCTACATCCTTGGATTGTGGATACCACAAATGGAAACAGCAGCAGTTGTGCAGAGGTAAAATAATCTCGCTAATCCTACTCAAAATTCCTCTTATTTATGCATCCAAGAAAACCAGAGTCATACTGGTTGGTCATGTTAACTGATTATACACTGTAACCCACAAATCTTTTTCATAGTCACTGCTTCCCAGGGTTGAGTCCCCAATCCTGTAGGTATGTTCTACATTCTTTGTTCCTAGATTTATACATTTACATTTAGCTGTATTAAAATATATATTGTTTGCTTGTGCCCATCTTCCCTAGCAATCCAGATTGCTCTGAATCAGTGACCTGTCCTCTTCATTATTTATCATTCCCTCAATTTGTGTGTCACCTGTTAACTTTCAGTAATGATTTTATTTTTTCTTCCAGTTTATTGGTAAAAATGTTAAATAGCATAGGGCCAAGAACCAGTCATTGTAGGAATGCACTAGAAATACTCTCTCTCAAAGATGATTTCCTATTTAAAGTTATATTTTGAGACCTATCAAATATGTATGTTAATTTTTTATCTTTCTGGTTTTAAATCAATATCTTGTGCAGTACCAAGTCAAATGCCTTACTGAAGTCTAATGCAGCACTGTTGCAGAGTCAGTCCCAGGATATTAGAGAAACAACGTATGGGAGTATCAGAGGGGTAGCTGTGTTAGTCTGGATCTATAAAAGCAGCAAAGAGTCCTGTGGCACCTTATAGACTAACAGACATTTTGCATCTGACGAAGTGGGTATTCACCCACGAAAGCTCATGCTCCAAAATATCTGTTAGTCTATAAGGTAACGTGGGGGAGGTAATATCTTATATTGGACCAACTTCTGTTGGTGAGAGGGACAAGCTTTTGAGGTAACACAGACTTCCTGTGATCTGGGAAACTGACACTTTAAGTATGCTTTCCCCAGACCTGAAGGAGAGATTTGTGTGGCTCAAAAACTTGTCCCTCTCTCCAACAGAAGCTGGTCCAATTAAAGATGTTACCTCATCCACCTTGTCTTGCTGAAGTCAAAGTATATTACATTTGTCAACCAAACTTGTAATCTTATCCTGAAAAAATCACATTTGGTTATCAGGATCTATTTTCCATAAACCCTTGCTGATTGGCATTCATTATGTTAACCTCCTTTAATTCATTGTTAATTGAGTCCTATATCATTATTGGTTTGAGAAATGCTCCTCACTCCTATTCTAGCTTCCAGATATTCACCTCACTCTACCAAATCTTTAAATGTTTGTTTCCAATTGGTTTGATCAAGTCACTCTCCAGAATACCTTTAAAGTACAGGATAAAATGAAGAACACCCATGAAATATAGGAATATCAGATTTGTAAGATCTTTTTGTTTCCTGTGTCTCCCTTTAAATATAAATAATCTATAGATTAGGTAAGGCTGAAATAAAAGCCTATATTGACCTCTACTTTTCAGATGGATTCATTTTGTTTTAGAAATTTCACAGGTCTGATTTTATTTCAGGGTAGATGGTTTCTGGAAAGACCGAGGCAAATTGCACAAGGTATTTGAAAGGTATAGAGCTTTTAAAAAAATCATAACTTTATTGGTAACTCAAAAACAGGTTGATCTTGAGAAATGGTGTATTTTACTCATTTGGAGGGAATAGGAGAGGGATTGATTTATGAACGGGTGTTTACACGTCAGTGTCAGTGGTTGCCTTTTAAAATAAGCATTTGCCAAGAACTACCAAACAATGGAATCTAAGATACCACAATATCTCTAGAACAATGTAAAATACCTTTGGTACCTGTATGGTAACTGTTTTGTGCTCACTGAGAAATACTGTATCTCTACAGAGTCTTTAATTCCACGTGGGCTCCAGTTCAAGTTTTATAAATTTCATATGGTCCTGATGCAAGGTTTGTAGAACCTGCAAAGCACTGAACCAAGTACTCAAGATTTAGGGAGCAGAAGCCACAAAAGAATTGTTGGATGGCTAGGAGGCCAGTCTGAAGGAAAGGAGGGGAGAGTCATGGGTGTGTGTGGGGTGGGGCACCAACTGTAGTAGCTGTGAGAGGTGCAGGAAAAAGGAAGCCATATGGGGATCTGAGGAAGTGGTTTAGGGAGGAGTAGGGTTCATTGTTGCACATCTTGCCATCTGTGGAAGCTCCTGTAAAGTTTGCTAGAGCCAAAGGGATTCCTGTCACTGAGCACTTCTTCCACACTTTTTTTTAAATCCAAGAAATTGTTACACCTGTGTAGCTACATTGGAAACTACAGAGTTGCCCAGGTGTAACAAAGGATACTGTTTGAAGATAGTTGTGTTGGAAGGGAGAGCAGATTTTGGCCTGCAGAGTCTTTGAATCATGTGAGGATGCAAGAGCAGGGAAGAGCGCAGCTTGACTTTCAGATCCCAGCTTATGAGCGATGGCAGTTAGAGAAAATGGGCATAAATCTCCACTGCCTGCCACACTGTGGTTATTTATTCTTGTGCAACAGGAGTGGAAAGTGGTTGCAAAAAACCCACTATGCTGATTTTAGCAGCATTTTATTCTGACTTTGCCCGGATGAAAACGATTACACAAGGTGAAAGGCAGTGGGGAGTCAGAATAAATATTTGTATACTGAGCACATATATGGAGTAAACGAGACAGATAGAAAATCCCATGAAGCCATTTTTATTGTCATTTTCAGAGCAGACTGCACTTTAAGGGAGGGATCACAAATTAGATTTCTTACACAGTGGTTTTGTGGAGTGACTAGGGTAATCTCTGCATATCATAGACCCATGTACTCAAAATCAGAATGCTTGTTTTCCAGAGTTCTTTGACTCCACAGGCAAACTAAACAAAGGCAATTTAGCAGATGCAAGAAGTCCATACTCACAGGCTGTAAACTTCTTAAAGCCCTTCTGAAAAGTTTCTTATCAGAACACCCTCATGACAGGGGTCTCCAATTCACGTGCAAGTCACACAAGGCAGAAAGTTAGCTGAGAGGGAGAAGAGTAAAACTTTTTGTGTGAATTAAACTGTGCATTTCATTATATATTTTTTAGCTTTTGAAAGTGTAACCTTAACTTCAAATTTTCAGGTTTTCTAATGTAGTGTTGTTAAACTGCTATATATAAAATATGCTTAAAATTCCCCCCCCCTTTAAATAAAAAAAAATTAGAACCTTTACTTCATCTTAAACTATTTTGGTTGACAATTGTTCACAGGTAGGAAATAACTAATACTAATTACTATTAGTTAATAATTGAAAACATATTCAATACTGTACAAAGCACAAAAATAAAGACAGGTTTCAGAGTAGCAGCCGTGTTAGTCTGTATCCGCAAAAAGAACAGGAGTACTTGTGGCTGTAGCCCACGAAAGCTTATGCTCAAATAAATTTGTTAGTTTCTAAGGTGCCACAAGTACTCCTGTTCTTTTTTCAAAAATAAAGAGAGTTTCTGCCTCAAAACCTTATTGTCTGAAAGACAGGAACATGAACAGCACAGCACACTGGGCAATGTAGAGAATGGATAACTTAGGAATTCTGTTCTGTTTTTTAATTAGTTTTTATAAGACCACATCTTATGCATTTCATAGAAGTCAGACTTCTCATTTGAAGGGCATACATTTTTTTTATTGCTAAAAGTATGTATTCATTTTTTCTGAGTAATGGTAGGCTTCCAGTAAACACGTAATTACTCATGGTCATGGGGAAGCTTCTGACATTTGTTTGTCTCTCTTTTTTTTTTCATTTTTTTTTTTTTAGGGTTTAGATAAGTAGTTCTCAAACTCTTGTACTGGTGACCCCTTTCACATAGCAAGCCTCTGAGTGTGACACCCCCTCCTCCCTTATAAATTAAAAATACTTTTTGTATATCTAACACCATTATATATGCTAGAGGCAAAGCAAGATTTGGGGTGGAGGCTGATAGCTCACGACCCCCCCATGTAATAACCCCATGACTCCCTGAGGGGTCCCAACCGCCAGATTGAGAACCCCTGCTTTAGGTAGTATATTGCTGTTCATTCTCTCAGCCCACATTACATAGTGATATCATTCCATTATTGATTGTCTCTGCAGTCAAGCTGTATTTTTCTGTATTAATTGGAACACTGTCTTTCATTTTTTTTCTGTCTACAACTTGTGTGGGAAGCTCAATAAATAGAATTTTAAAGTCACCTTCTTCCAAAAAGCACAGGGTGGGGCCAGCTTCATAGCAGCATAGTTCACATGAAGTCATGCTACCAATGACATCTATTCTATATAGGTTTTTTACCATGGTTTTCACTATTGTATCTGAGCACCTTCCAGCAGTGCATTGAACAATGTGACTGCACATCTGTCACATGTTTGTTCTCTCATCCTTTCACCAGAGGGAGAAACGTGCAGTGTAGTGTCTAGATTTGATTGTATGGGTGTGTGGCGAGGGTGTTGCTTATAAATATTCCTGTTGCAATCTGTTAGCCTTAAAGAAGGCAAAGTCACAGCAACGTGCCTTTTCCTTGGAGCTGAAAGTGGTGGGGTTTGTGATGATCCTTGCTTCCTGGGGAGAGGGCTCATTCCACAGTCTCAGACCAGCCCCCTAGAAAGGTCCATTTCCCACATGGACCAGTGTAAGGCTTATTGTTGAGAGTTCCATTGGACCAGAGGAGTGGAGCTGTCGACCATGGTCTTCGTCCCAGAGCCTTACACAATCTTTTAGGTATCCTGGGCCCAGAACATAGTCCTTATTTTCAAAGTGGTCCGACACCTTGAACTTGATTCGAAATTCTAGAGGAAGCCAGTGTAGCGAGCAGAGGATAGGTTTGATGTGCCCGCAGTATCCTGTGTTGCTGGCGGGATGAGCTGCAGCATTCTGGAAGAGTTGGAGTTTCCTAAGTGCTGAAGGCTTCATGGCCCTGGTATATCACATTGGTATAATAGAGTGGATGAGGGTCTGAGTAACCTGAGGTCAGGTCTTCATCTCCTGGGATAGGACCAAGTCTGCTAGCCAAGCTCAGATGGCAGAAAGCATTACTTGCATACTTGCTGCTATGTGAGAGCTCAGTGTTAGTGAAGAATCCAAGGTTATGTCTAGCCAGCATTTTGAGGTGAGCAGCAGTGAGCTTCCCAGCCTGGGTCCACTGGCTTAGGCTGGTGGGGCTCACCCTTGTGCTCTAAAAACAGCTGTATAGACAGAACTTTGAAGTTGCGGCTTGAGCTGGAGCATGGGCTCTGATGCATTGGGATGGGGGTGGTCTGTCAACCCAGGCCGAGATGCTTGCTCATGTGGGATCCAAAATGCTGTGCAGATGTACCCTCCGAACACTCCTAGGCTATGGACTGAATTGACTGATCGTGGGTGTGTATCCTCAACCAATGGAGACTGCACTGGGACTGCGAACTGTTCAAAATCCTTTCCTCTGCCCACCTCCATGTTCGGCTTCAGTCAGCTGCTCTACTCGCTGTTGCCCCTGGACCTCCACTAGGGACTATACAGACCATAGGGGTCTCCAGGGTAAACTTAACACAGCCTCAGGTGGCACCCCTATCCCCTTCCTAATGGGTAATTTGCACCGCTAGTCACTTCCCAACATGTTCCCTCTCAGGTGAAAGCTGAATCCCACAGAAGATGGTGACAGGGAATATTGATTCCGACAGGGTGGTGCCCTCCACTTTTGGATCTTAGAGGAATGATCCATCCCAAGGTGATCATCTTAAAAAGAATTTAAATGTACCCTAAATCAGACTGATCACAGCCTAATTTTGGCTTATTGCTGATTGCTATCAGACCAATTGTGAGTTGAGTTTCTGCATATTTATTTGCAACACAGATGTAAAGATGACTATATGAAACGAATGCTTCCCAGCAAGATAAATTAATGTTCCCATTGTTTGTACAAAGTGTGCATTTGTTTTGTGAATCAGCAATATTTAGAGCCAGCCATGTTTTGAGTTACCCCAGTGGTGGCTGCATCTTGATTTCCTTGCTTTAGCTGAGGCTCTTGTGATGACAAAAAGGAGGTGGGGCAGTAGGGTGCAGTGCTAAAGTAAAATTGGGAAGTTCTAGTGTCTTAAGTTCTGGAAACTTAAATCAGCAGCAGAGATAAAAGATAATTAGGGCTGTCAAGTGATTAAAAAAATTGTGTGATTAATCACACTGTTAAACAATAATAGAATACTGTTTATTTAAATATTTTTTGATATTTTCTACATTTTCAAATATATTGATTTCACTTACAACACAGAATACAAAGTGTACAGTGCTCACTTTATATTTTTTTCATTACAAGTATTTGCACTGTAAAAAAAACAAAAGAAATAGTATTTCTCAATTCACCTAATACAAGTATTGTAGTTCAATCTCTTTATCATGGAAGTTGGACTTACAAATGTAGAATTATGTACAAAAAAAACCTGCATTCAAAAATAAAACAATGTAAAATTTTAGCGCCTTTTATTTTAGAGTGCAAGTCCATTCAGTCCCATTTCTTGTTCAGTCAGACAAATGTTTGTTTACATTTGCAGGAGATAATGCTGCCCACTTCTTGTTTAGACTATCACCTGAAAGTGAGAACAGATGTTCTCATGATACTGTTGTAGCTGGCATCCCAAGATATTTATGTGCCAGATGAGCTAAAGCTTCATGTGTCTCTTCATGTTTCAAGAACCATTCCAGGGGACATGTGTCCATGCTGATGATGGATTCTGCTCGATAACAATCCAAAGTAGTGCAATGTCGGAGGCTCCCCTCCACCTCCGCCTTCCCCATCCCCTGATGCCTCAGCGTGCTGAGTCCAGGAGTGGCCCTGGACAGAGCTAAAGCAGTATG
Source organism: Chelonoidis abingdonii (assembly GCF_003597395.2). Lineage (NCBI taxonomy): Eukaryota > Metazoa > Chordata > Testudines > Testudinidae > Chelonoidis > Chelonoidis abingdonii. The sequence goes on from NC_133769.1 coordinate 257,374,483, forward strand.
GCTCTGCTGGGGCCTGAGCTCCTCTCGCTTGGAGCTGGGTGGTAAGGAGCGGAGAGGGGGCTGATAGTTGCAGCTAAGTGGCGGGCGCTCAAGTCCTGTGGAGCCAGGCCGCTGCAGCGCTGTCCAGGGCCACTTCTGGATGCAGTGTGCTGAGGCTCCGGGAGACGGGGGAGGTGAGAGTAAGCAGCATGGTAAGCCCCTCTGAGCCGGATACCCCCCAGGGCCGGTGCAAGGATATTTTGCGCCCTAGGCAAAACTTCCACCTTGTGCCCCCGCTCCAGCCCGGGGATCCAGGCCCAGCCTGCTCTGCTTCCCTGGCTCCCAGGTTTGGGGGCAAGAGAGAGCGGGGAACTGACCCCAGCACTCGCCAGCAGCGCAGCTGGGAGTCAGGGGAGTGGACCAGGCTGGGGCCAGGTCACTCCATTTACCATGCGGTGAGTGCAGGGTCAGGCCTGGCTGCAGTCTTCAGGGGAGTGGGGCTGGGGTGGGGACCATGGGGAAGAACCAGGAATCCCCCCATGCGGCAACTCCCCCTGCGGCAGCTCCCAACCCCCCCTCCGCCCAGGGATCCCCCCCCCTCACGGAATCTCCTAGCCCTGTGGTCCT
>NC_133769.1:257375098-257391627 GCF_003597395.2 Chelonoidis abingdonii
GAAGCTCCTAGCCCTGTGGTCCCCCCTCATGGCAGCTCCCTGCCCCCCACCCCACCGCCCAGGCAGCCCCCCCTGCTGCAGCTCCCCACCACAGCTCACCAGGGCCGGCTTTAGGCCAATTCAATCAATTCCACTCAATCGGGCCCCATGCCTAAGAGGGTCTGGCACCCAAGCCCTGCTGGTGCACTGTACCGGGGTAGCAGGGACTGGAGCCTCAGGCCCTTTAAATTGCCACCAGAACCCCACTGCTTGAGCCCTGGGGGCTATTTAAAAAGTCTGAGGCTCCCCTTGTTTCTACCACCCCGGACCTTTAAATAGCCCCTGGAGCCCCGCTACTTCCCCAGGGCTCCCGCGGCTATTTAAAGGGCCAGGGTGATAGAAGCAGGGGAGCCCCAGGCCCTTTAAATAGCCCTCAGAGCCTTGGGGTAGCAGGGCGGTTCCAGCTGTCTCTGCTGCCCCAGTCCTTTAAATAGCCCCTGGAGCCCCACTGCTTCCCCAGGGCTCCCGGGGCTATTCAAAGGGCTGGGACAGTGGAAGCAGGGGAGCCCCGGGCCCTTTAAACAGCCCCCGAGCCCCAGGCTGCTGCTGCTACCCTGGTGGGAGAGGGAGGAGGAGGGGGCACTTACCGTACAGGGTGGGCTGTACCCCCTGTACCCGCACCTCCTGCCCACACCAGCCCTGCACCCCCTTCCCTGCCTGCAGCCAACCCCTGCCTGCAACAGCCCCGCACCCCCTGCCCTGTCTCCAGCCAACCCCTGCCGCACCCCCCTGCCTGAAGCCAGCCAGTCCTACACTCCTCTGTCTCCAGCCCTGCCAACCCATGCCACACACCCCTGTGGCCCTGCCTGAAGCCAGCCCGCTCACCCCACACACCCCTGTCTTCAGCCAGCCCCGCACCCCTTACTCTGCCTGCAGCCAGCCCCTATCTCCAGTCAGCCCCTTCCCTGCTTCCAGCCAGCCCCATGTCCACTGGTGCCCTGCAGTTCCCAGGGCAGAAACCCTGCACACCTACTTCAATAAGAGGGGCAGGGAGCAGCTGGGACCCACACATGTGCACACCCTAGGGTGACCAGACAGCAAGTGTGAAAAATCGGGATGGGGGTGGGGGGTAGTAGGATCCTATATAAGAAAAAGACCCCCAAATCGGGACTGTCCCTATAAAATCGGGACATCTGGTCACCCTAGCACACCCCCAGGGAGTGGTGGGGACCACATATGTGAAAAGGAGCTCATTTCTAGTTCAGGCCCATCTTTTGAAAAAAGAACTTTAGGTAGGGTTAACGTATATCTGTATTTTCCCAGACATATCAGGCTTTTTGGTTCTTAAATCACCACCTGGGAGGAATTTTTAAAAATACGGACGTATGTTAACCCTATTGGTACAAAAAATACATGCTGTGGCACATCCGTTAAATCAGAACTCTTTACAGGGAACCGGCTGCTAAGAAATGAAAGGCTTTTTTTACATTTTTTTTTAGTCATCCCTGCCAGGGCCCCGCCGAAAATGTTTGAATTGGGCCCCACACTTCCTAAAGCCGGTCCTGCAGCTCACCTCCGCTCCACCTTCTCCCCTGAGCACACTAGTGCCGCTCCACTTCTCTTACTTCCCAGGCTTGCAGCACCAATCAGCGGTTTGGCGCGGCAAGCCTGGGAGGGGAGGAGAATTAGAGCAGGGGCAGCGTGCTCAGTGGCAAAGGCAGAATGGAGGTGAGTTGTGGCGGGGAGCGGTTCCCCTGCACACACCCCCCTCCCCCCCGTTACTTGGTGCAGGCAGCCCTCCCTGCCCCAGCTTACCTCCACTCCACTGCCTCCCCTGAGCACACTTTTTGGCACCCCCAACCACTTGATGCCTTAGGCGGCCACCTAGTTTGCCTAGTGGTTGTACCGGCCCTGCCTGAGCCCCTCGCTCCAAGCCCAGCCCCTCTGAGCCGGACACTCCCCTGACCCTCGCTCCAAGCCCAGCCCTCTGAGCTGGACATCCCCCGACCCAGAGCCCAGCTTCCCACCCAGCCCTGGGCAACAGCAGCACCACCCCCAGGCAGCGACAGACCATTGGCACCAACCATCACCATCACCCAGCAACAGCCCATTATGTAATTGCAAATGTACACATACCATTAAAGCATTTAATGTTTTTAAATAATGTATTTTGTGTATTTTCAAATTATTCAAAAAAATTTTGAATGTATTTCACTGGTTAATATCATGTATTTGGAAATGTAAAAAATATAGTATTGCAGCTTTTTTTATGGAAGGGGCCCCTGAAATTGCTTTGCCCCAGGCCCCCTGGATCCTCTGGGTGGCCCTGTTTGGTCACCCTACAATAAAGTGATTGCATTATAGTACTTGAACGAAGTGAATTGAAAAATACTATTTCTTTTGTTTATCATTTTTACAGTGCAAATATTTGTAATCGGAAATATACAGTTTGATTTCAATTACAACACAGAATACAATATATGAAAATGTAGAAGAACATCCAAAATAGTTAATACATTTCAATTGGTATTCTCTTGTTTAACCGTGCGATTAAAACCACAATTAATCACAATTAAATTGTTTTGAGTTAATCGCGTGAGTTAACTGCGATTAATCAACAGCCCTAATGATAATCTGTTCTACAAAATTCCCAAAGGCAAAGACATTAAATTTTTTTAACATGTAAAATCCTGAAACTGCTGTGTTGCTTTTGAAGCTTTGATTGACACCCACACATACCCAGACACACACACTTGCCTGCTTATGAGCCCATCATGGAAGATGCTGAGTGCTTTGGCTTCCAGTTAAGCCACTAGGAATCAGTGCCATGGAGCCATTTGACCATACTTGTAGAATAGGTGCTCATTGTTTAATGTGATGAAACAGCCATATTCCTCTGGGTTTTAGAACCTATTATTTTTCACCAAAATGTATTTTAATAGCTATCACTGTATAGATACTTTGAAGAAAAGGGTGGTGTTTTTAATTTTACTTCTATAATTGCTGCAGATGTTGCATAGCTTCATCTATGTTAGTTAAATATTATGCCTCTGTAACATTTTTTGATCCTCATTAATTATAGCTCAGGAAAGCATACAAAGACAACCTGCCTCTTTAATACAATCAAGATTAATTGCATGGTTCCTTCATAAGAATGAACCACCAACAGCTTAACAAAAAATGTTTGTCTTTAAGCAGCCCTTGGATAATTTTTTTTAAACTGTTACAGGAAGTGAGAGGCTGCCAAATTATCATGCCCGTGAGCCTCACCCTCATTATCAGAATAAACGAATGTATACACCCCTGCACTTTTATCCTCTTCCAAGCCCAAGGAAAAGAAAAGGGGGAATAAAAAAATCTTTATACAAAGAAGAGTCTCTGAAGTCTGGAATGCGCCTAGTTGTTTGAAGACAAGATTTATACCTGCCAGCCTTCTTTTAAGTTCATTGTTGAGACTCGTCCGTTTTCAAATCAACTGCAGACTGACTGCTTCAAGTACTTCATCTTATAATGACCACATAATCTAAGATAAACGCACAAGGAATTGCAATCACTTTCAGGCAACAATCAAATTCCTGATGCAGCTAGTGGGAGAAGGTAAAAGGGGATTGGTAAGAGATGTGTATGGGGGGACGGGATGCACAAGAAAGCAGATGGAGTGCAATGTCTGTAATGTGGACAGCAAATATAAAATGGATTTGGCACTGTGAGTGCATGTGCAGGCAGCTGTGTTTTAGTCCTGAATTTAGGCATAGGAAGGGCATATTTTTATATAGGCAAAAGTGTTCATAGCACTTTATAGATGACAGAGTGCCTTGCCCGATATGCTCACATTCTAGTAAAGAGATGAGAAGGACTGTGATATAAAATCATGTTGTTTAATTTGTTTGGCCATGTTTCTTGTTGGTTCCAATGTTTTTATATAGCTCATCCTCCCACCAAGAAACACTGTGAGATCGCTACTTTCTATCTCATAACTTCCTTTCCAGTTTCAAGACTAACCATCATAGCATCAAATGTTTCTATTCTGAGAAGCTTCAGGCTTCAACATTCCAGAAAAGCTCAGATGACTACCTGATTTCTTCCCCCTTTTTTCAAGTGGGATCAGCTTAAGTCACAAGGTGTTAGGGTGTGTAAAGAAGAAAACGGGTAGGAAGGAAGAAAGGACAGAAAACAGAACATGCAGAACAGGGGCAACGTGTCCTGGACAGACAACAACATTTCCTCTAGCTTTGGTTGATGTAAATCCACTATTAACAGGTATCAATGCACTAGTTATAGAATATGTTGAGGTGATGTGCACAGAAAAAAGCCCATCATAAATAGACCCTCTCCTCTCCAACAATTTGCAGACTTATCATTCATTTTGCAGTATTACTCAGAGGCCCCCGCCAAGTGTGAGGCCATAGTGTGCTAGGTGCTGTATAAAAACACACTAAGATGCATTTCCTGTCCTGAGGAATTTGCTATCTAATCTGAAATACAAGCTACAAATGTTCAGTAGACGATGTCTCCTACTCCCACAAACAATTAGGCATTCGAAGCTGGCAACATAGTGACAACACGATAGGAGAATCGCTGTACAGCAGTGATTGAAATAAAATTAAAAAGAGAAAATGATATTTTTATCAATCCATTCAGAGTTGTTTGCATTGGTTTAGGCACTAAGAAGCATTGCAGGACTGATAACAGAAGGATGCAACAGATGTCATGACCCCAATAGGTTGGTTTATAGCATTTTATTTGGACTGCACATCTCTTTAGTTATTTGTTGAAGGTGGACATGAGTTACAGTAAGCTTGATCCAATGCCTGTAAAGTTAGTGGGAGTCTTTCCATTGACATCAGTGGGTGCTGGATGGGGCTCAACATTAAGCCCTGGATCTGGATTTCTAACTTTCAGTGTTCAAGGATGTTTAGATTCAGGGTTTTAGTTAGCAGTTTTAAAGATAAAGGTCACTTGCAAAATTTCCAGGCTTATGAGATATTTGGGATGTTCAGATTTTGAGTTTTGATTAGGATCCATCTGAGTTAGAACATTATCAAAATTTTGCATCCTAATAAGTATAATTTTCAATACAAATAAAAATGTTTCCAGGACACAAGGTATAGCGTTTGTTTTCAACTAGACATGCCATTACAAGTCTGAATAAAACTTACACAAAAGAATAATCCTTGTCTGGGATAGTAGGAAAAACACCAGTACTCTAAATGAAGTGTAGTGATAAAGATACTTGTGTCGACAATGTCAATATGAGCTCAGTCACAATTGCCCTTCCCTCCCACCAACAGATAAAAGGATTCACATTTGTGCTGCTATTTCTCAAGGTTTGATATCCTCCTACTGGTGCCAACAGGAGGTTTGTGAAGTTCCCAAAGAAATCAATTTCATGAGACCATAGTCAGTGGATTGAAAAAAGGAACCCAGGTCCATGGGTCAATCACAGGATTACACTGTGGACACATAACTTGGCACCTTTATAACTGAAGACATTGGGTATCTGAGAAAATAGCATTCTGTATTTCATTCTGACATTTTAGCTCTTGGCAGCAAAGTAAGGACTATTGGTTGAGTCCAAGTCAAATGCAATGAAAGAAAAGCAGTTTTACTAAAAGAGATGCAGGTGAAGGAACTCACTTGTCACACAACAGCAGTAAAAGAGAAAAATCTAAATATGTGGCCCTAGGCAACCATTTCATTACAGTTGCTGTGTATCTGTCTAAAAATAGCTCACTTGCAATTCCAAAGTATTTAAAGCCATAATCAAAGCATCTTGTCCTAATTAGAACATTAGACATGAATTATACAGCAGAGACCCTGAAATTATACAGCACTGCCCCTCCATCTCTACACACACAATCCTACACCCACAAACCCTCTACTATTTTCTGCCCTACGCAGTTCAATCACAACAGTATCTCTTGTGCTATTATTTAATTTGAAATCTGCATGTAGAGTAAGAAATATTGAATTTAATATCTATGTGCTGAAGAATTTTTTTGTACTGCATCACCCCCATACCACACCATGTTCCATCTGGATTATCCATAGTACCTTGGAAAGGATCACCACCATCTTCTTGTATACAACAAAAGTTAGATTCCTCCCACAACTGACACTGCCCTTGCAGCCAGAATGCCTCCTCTCATACTCCTTGCAGAGAGGTGTTTATAGAAGATTGTAATTTAGACATGCTCCCTCATAAAGGACAGTATTATGGACATAGGAATTTAGCAATGTGCCCTGGAGATGAGGGTTGGGAACACTGCACAACTGTGTGCAGCAGTTCATCAGAGACGCTCTCCAGTTTGTTAAAGTTTTATTCCTTTCACAGTCATCAATTTGTTGTTTAATGAACCACAAGATAGTTACAAGAAGTGCTGGGTGAGAAGGAAACTGAAGTCATTTTGAAGTTAATTTCTGTGTTTGCAAATGAAAGCTGAGACAAAGGAAGATGCCAGAGAAGCACGTGGCACACCAGGCACAGAGGCTTTTGCATGTATTTGGTGAGCACATTAGTAGCTTGAGTAGTTTAAGAAGAGGGGGGAAAAGCCAAAAATGGAAGTGTTGCAACCTTCATCTAATCTGCAATTGTCAGACAATGTTGCAGAGAACTGGAAAAATATCAGAGATTTTTTATTTAGCAGCCATTGGGGCAGATGAGAAAAATGATCAAGTGAAATCATCAATCTTTTTGCATGTTGTTAGGAAGAAAGCTTTGGATATTTATAACTATTTTAAATTTGAGGAAGATGAAAGCATGAAATTAAGTAAAATACTGACTAAATTTGAGGAACATTGAATGCCAAAAGGGAATGAAAACTTTGAGAGAAAAATTTATTTTTACATGCATGCAAAAAACTGATGACAGCATAGTAGAGCAATATGTCACAGAATTAAGGAAAGTTAGTAAAATCTGTGACTTTGGTGAGCTGACAGAGTCTTTGGTCAGGAATAGAATCATCTGTGGCATTAAAGACAACGTGTTAAGAGAGACTGCTCTGTGAAGGAGATTTAACTTTTAAAAAAAGCTTCCGGATATGCAGGGCAGCAGAAACTGTGAAAGCACAAACCAAATTGCTGAATTCACCAGAAGGGTTACCATGTACGAAGTACAAAAGAATATAGCCTGAATAGGTCAAATCAAAGAGTGGAATCACTCGCTATGAAAACCACCACTAGGATGAAGAATGGGTATAGAAGGGATCACAGCATGGACCCAAACAGTGTAGTGCCTTTGGAAAACTCTGTCATAAATGTGGGAAAATAATCATTTTTCAAAATTCCGCAGATCCCAAATGCAGAAAAGTCAAGTGCATCCAGTTCCACAAAGGCCATATGAGAAGATTGGCACTGATTTAAATACCTGGCAATTAAAGGATTACTTAATAGTCACAGATGATCTCTGCATTCCAAAATTTGCACATTGCACAGCACTAATTGTAAGCCAGTGACACCCAGCATGAAGGGAATCTTCCCCAGACATGAAATTTCAGATGAAGTCTTCAGCGACAATGGGCCGCAATTTTTCAGTGCAGATTTTAGGCAATTTGCCATAGATTGGGATTTTCATCACAAAATATCAAGTCCAAATGACCCCCAGTAAAATGGACTTGTGGAAAGGTCTATATGGACAGTAAAAAACCTTCTGAAAAAGACTTTTGACAGTCTGGGCGATTTGTATAAAGCTTTATTTGTTTATCAAAGTACGCCTCTGGACAATGGTTTTTCTCCAGCTCAGCTGTTAATGGAAGAAGGATCCGATCTAATTTACCAATTACTGATAACTTGCTGAAAGCTCATAACAATGAAACCATATGGAAAATGAAAGAAAATCAGAAGTGGAAGGAAAGAGATTATTTTGACAAAAGTGCCTGTGATCTCCCATCGCTTAACCCGGGTGACAGAGTGTGCCTGAGAAATCACACCTCTGGTATTTGGGGCCAAATCAGATATCAGGAATGGCAATATACAAAAACCTGTAGGAGAGCACTTCAACCTCCCTGGCCACACTATAGCAGACCTTAAGGTGGCCATCCTGCAGCAAAAAAACTTCAGGACCAGACTCACAAGAGAAACTGCTGAGCTGCAGTTCATTTGCAAATTTGACACCATGTTCACTCTGGAGCTAAACAAGACTGTATGGCTTGCCAATTACAGAACCAGTTTTCCTCCCTTGGTTTTCAGCACCTCTAACTGCTAGAAACGAGCCTCATCCTCCCTGACTGAACTAACCTCGTTATCTCTAGCTTGCTTGCTAGCATATATATACCTGCCCCGGGAAATTTCCACTACCTGCGTCTGACGAAGTGGGTATTCACCCACGAAAGCTCATGCTCCAAAACGTCTGTTAGTCTATAAGGTGCCACACGATTCTCTGCTGCTTTTACAGATCCAGACTAACACGGCTACCCCTCTGATATTATGAACATAGGGATTTGGAGATGTACCTTGGAGGGGGGCGATTGGGAACATCGTCTGGCAGTGTGCAGCAGTTTACCCGAGATGTTCTCCAGTTTTTTGTTCCTTTCTTGTTTATTACACTCCTTACCCTTAATTGTCCCCAAAGATCGTAGTGGAGAGTTAAATAACTTCTTTCTCCACCCTCTTTTCAGTCATTCAAACACCACTTCTTCAAACTCTTCTTCCTCTTCCTCATCATATAGACATCTTCTACAATCCCCTGACACCCTCCTATTCATCTTTTCCTCTGATTTCAACACCTAGCTCTTCCTCTTCATTTCATTCCAATTTCCCTTCCTTATTGTCATTGACCACAATGATGGCTAGTCTCATTTCCTAGCTTCCTGCCTCCTAGCCATCAATTCTTTGCTTGACCTTCTACCCTAGATCAACAGTCCCTGTTACCAAAATGGCTACTCATAGACTTGTCTTCACTAAATACTGCCTTTTCCACACTCTCCATTTCAGAGTTGCCTCATGTTTACCTCTCTCCAACTGCCATCTCATCTGCTTCAATATCACCCACTTAACCTCTGGTTTCCACCTGCCCACCACATACTTCTTGAACTTCAAACCATTCTCAGGACCCTCCTTCCCTCTCTCTCTCCTCCCACCTCATAGGAATGGCCACACTGGATCAGCCTAGTGATCCATCTAATTCAGTATCTTAGAGATGAGTGCTTTGGAGGAAGGTGGAGGAAAACTTACAGAAGGCAAAGTTGTGGATTGAGCTGCCATACAGGGGAGTTTCTTCCACACCTCTGGTAATCAGAGAGTGGCTTTTGCCTTGAAGCTTGATAGTCTATATCTGTTCCCAGACTCTTGGGTTTTTATTCTTCGCTGTTATAATTTGAACATTCTGATATATAGATGTCTAACTTTTTTCTTGTTCAACTGAGTTCTTGGTTTCAGGGATATTTTGTAGCAGTGGTCTACAGGCTAATTGTGTGATAAGTGAATGAGTATTTCCTTCTAGCAATTTTAAATTATCTGCCTTTCAGGTTTAATGAATCTCCCTCTCTTTTTGTGCATTGTCTGAAAGAGTGAAAAGGTAGAAGTTTCCTATATATCTTCTGTAGTCATTTCTCTGGATATCTTTATTATGCCCCTTTGTATTAGTTCCTTCTCTAGAAAGAAGAGACCCAGGTTTTTCAATCTCTCTTCTCATAAACGTTTTGTAAGGCCTCTACTCACTGTTTTTGCCTGTTTCCGAAACCCTTCCATCCCTTTTGAGGTAGGGTGAACAGAAATGAACACAGTCTTCCAAGAGTCAGCATAGCTTTGATTTACATAATGGCATTATATTTTAGAATTATTCTCCATCTCATTCCTTGTGCATCCAAAAAAGAAAAAAAGACCACTGCTTATTGTTGAGCAAAGGTTTTCACCAAGCTGTTTGCAATGATGCCCAAGTCTGTTTCTTGTGTTGTCATAGTTAATTTAGAACCTAGCAAGGTGTATGTTCTGGTAATTGCTTTCAATTCTATTTGTCAATGCTTAATTTTATCTACTAACCTGTTTCCTATTGATCTAGCTTGGTTAGTTACCACTGAAGTTCCTTACACTCTCTCTCCTTTTGTTTTGACTAGCCTAAATAATTTTGTCATGGGCAATTTTTGCCACCTCATTCTTGCTTCAGTGCATCCACTAGCGAGGGTGGGATGAAATGTATATAAGGACACCAGAAACTTGTAGTGTTCCCATCCCCATGTGGGACCATTGAGACAAGATCAAGATAAGGAACACTGAAATCAACTAAAGAGAGTCTGTACAGGAATACCTTCCTGTATCAAATCCTTGTGCTAGGCAAGTATTGTTCCCATGAAGGATCAACATTTCAAAGGGACATTTCAATAGCACAGATGTTATAACAAAAATCAGCAAAGGGGTTAAGGTACAAAAGAAGATATCCCTGAACAATGTGTGAAGGTGACTGGAACATGGAGATTATAAAAAATGGAAGAACAACAGTACTCAATCACTAAAACTAATGCAGCAAATAATGCTGCATATTAGAAGTAGGTGTAAGTAATATGCAAATCTATCTGTGGCAAAATCATATACATGTAATATTTTAGATTATTCATACCATGTTACCATCAAAATTTTAACAAAGATTTCAGATGCAGTTTGCATTGACATTATCCGGCTTTCTGTTACTTTGGGGCTATGACCTGGGGATTTTCATAGCATCATAGGGGTCAGATTACAGCAAAACTTCAACAAACTATGTATTCCTATTGCTGTAAGGGAAATAACCCAAGCGAACAGACTTCTGCATAAAACTTCCAAAATCAACAGTATTGTGATCTTCCTGTAATACTATGGTTTGATCTTTGCACAATACAAAGACTGTCACAGTGCACATTTTACAAAATAATGGTCACATTTAAATAATTATTAATCCAGCCCAGCACACGTTCCTCAGGAAATGCTTTCACTGGAGTTTGTGGGAGGTTTGCTTGAGTAATGACCAAGGGTCAAATCACCCCTTCCATAGGAATATAAAAAGGAGAGGAAATGCTATGAGTTGTAACTCCCATCCCACTAGGGAGGAGAATGGGTTTCACGGTTTCATCTACAGGCACAGAGAGCAGGCTAGGGGCACAGCCTTAAAAGGCCATTGGTGGCATTTTGGCAGTGCTAAGTGCTCCAGAAAGTTGGAAGCACCAACCCATACAATTGCAGGATGAGGTCAGAGAAGAAGAGAGAGTCTCTACTGTATATATGTGCCTTCCTTCCCACTCCTGTACGAGAATAACCTCTCAGGAAGCCATAATGTCATAGGAACGTCACTTGGCTGAAACCTTACTGCCCTTGGGACTATGTCGGTGTGCTCAGGAGGTTTCTGCACAAATAGTTCTGATAATGTCAATGCAATCTTGCATCTAGAATCCTACAGGAGGATGATGATGCTTTGGTGAGCAGCCCCTCCTCCCATCCCCCCACTAGCTCCTCCCTCTTCATAGCAAAGGGAGAGATGTGATGCCATTTCCATTCATCTCTCCCACATTTGGCCCACACTGGCCACTTTTACCTGTTTTTTTTACCCCCATGATTTTTTAGTCCACGGTCAAGCACTCTCCATAAGGGATGATCTGGCTCTGAGTAAGTACAGCCTTGTGTAACTATGGAAAGAATAGCATTAATACGGAATCAACTGAATGTGCAGCAAAGAGCAAAACTACACAATATAATACTATTTCCCCAGATGAATAGTTGATTAAAGGAAAGCAAAGATCATAAAGAAAAGGTCTGGAAAATACAGCTGCCAAATATAAAACAACTGGTGAACCACAATGTCACACAATGCTGGGAGCCCCTTGGTGCATTTTCCTGAGGTGCTTCAGCTGCTGAAATACAAAAGCCAATCCTACCAGAAAAATAAACGCAAGTGGGGAAGTGTTTGTTTACAATGGCAAAGCTTTGTAGAGAAAAGGTGGGCGAAGTACACACCCACCTTGACTCTCTAATAGTGTGGGATCAACACAGCTACATCAACACTGCATAAAGCATTTTGTAGTTAGTAATAGCTTCATGCTTGTGTTTGCACACACGTGATGTGAGCTACTTTGTAGGCTGAATTTTTGCTGGCTTGGCTCTGCTTTGTACCTCATTTACATAAATCCATGTATGCTCCTCAACGCCAAATTTGTATATCACATCTCCAACTGCAAGTGACATTTAATTAAAACCATAAATTATCTTTTAATGATAACAGTGATGGTATTGACAATTGAGTTATTTTTCTGTTAAGGTTAATTACATCAAAGTTAGACACACCAATGTGTGCTTGGGCAAGGGTGTTTGATTGTTGCTAACAAGCTACATAGTATGCTGCTAGCACTTTTTTCATGGGCAGATAATAGGAAATGAATAAAAACCTGTTGTGTCATGATTTATTGACTTCAGAGATCCCACTATGAAAAGTGTTGGACCACCAAACTTGTTATTGGCATCTCGAGATGATGCATCTTTAGGATTGTAAAGAAATGTGACTAACCTTGGTTGGTTTGCAGAGGGCCATTTTATCAAAGCATCTACGGTGCTCAGACTGTTACATGCATAAAGCTGTTGAGCTAAAATACTGAAGTCTATTTTTTTCCTACATGTACATCCTGATGATGGAAAGCTCCAGAAGCAGGATGCAGATATACACAAAATGTATGGACCTAATAAGACAATCAAAGCTCTTTAACAGAGAGAGAATATTAGTCAACAAGAAACTCAGAGACAGATTTTGCCGCCCTTACTCTCTGAGGCATACTAGCCACTGAAATCAGTAGGCCTGCATATGGAGTAAAGTGTTATTCTACATGAGTAAAGTTGGAAAAATCCCTAACTAAAAGCCAAATAATTGAGGGTGAAAATGCATATCACATTTTGCTTAATGTCCATAAAATGTATGATCATTTCCGTAAAATAATTCTTCGACCTCAGAAATGTGGAAGTCTGGAAATGAACAGGTACAGGATGTAGCCACTTCACTCATGCCACCCATTCTTTCTTCACTTATTATCACTACATGCAAGTTATATCTTTCCACCAACCTCAACGACTGTATTCCCCTTTGTTGTGTTCTGAAACAGTTATAAATAAACTGTTGAATATATACAGACAAATATGCAATTTAGCTGAATAAGAAGTAAAGACTTTCATACTAGTTTAATCTCAGGGTGGATTAGCAAATTTTCCTCCCAGTGCATGTATTGAAGGAGTAGCAAGATTCCTTTCATGAATGAAGCAGGAAATCTTAACACTAGGGATTTGGAATGTATCAAAGATATGGTCTTTTATTTTATATAATTGGTACATTTGCTTGTGTTTAACAGCTAATATGCATACTGTCTTTTAAATTAGTAAGAGTGTACTATATGTTAGAGGTGTATAAAACATTGGAAATTATCCCCTTAGTAAGGAAATGGAATTTTACAACCTTCTAATAATATGTTCTCCTTAACTTTACATGTATTTGTGGAAATTATAAGGAGGCAAAGTTAAAGTTGCTAAAATGTAGGCTTTCGTTCAGCAATTCCATTTTCAATAATCTGCTAGTCGTTTACTATTTTGACTTTTATATATTGTTATGCAAATTTAATTAAGAGGCAATATTAGGTTTGGATGAGTGATATAAGTTGAGTGCCTTTTTTTTATTTAAATTAAAAAAAATCTAATTATTTTGTTTTTTTTTCCACTTTTTTCAACCAGCCCTAACAAACTAGATTGGACAAAGCTCTACCAAATATTCTGTAACAGACAATCCTGCAATGCAGGGGAATGCATTATGATCTGCAACACAGTAAGTCTTATATGACTGTTACTTATTTTTATTTTCTTAGAACCTAGAGGCCCCGATCAAGCCACCAATTGTGCTAGGTGCTATACACACATCCATCTCTAATTTCCTGATGAGAATATAGTGTTTGGGTTGTAGATAAGAAAAAAAGGTGAAAAGGTTAGAGGAAAACCCTTTTTGTAATTAAAAATAATATTCAGAATGTCTGAGCTTTCACCTGTCCTACAGCTATGTGCAGCTAAACTGACAATAAGCGAACACCAAAACAAAAGAAAAAACAAGATCCACTATATAAAATTAGCTTCTGTAGTTAACAGAAGCTGAGACAGATTTCCATGAAATCAAGGACAATATGGCAACCATAATGGAACAACTGTAGTCTTTCTAAGAATTTTTGTTTTAAAAGGGGATTGGAAGAAAATGTACAAGGAATAACTAATACAAGAGGATTACCTCCTCCTTTCATTGTTCCTTTTTATTTATGTTTTCAAACTGAGTGAAAGAGAGTTGCACAGAGAAAAATACATATATTTCTGTGCAGCACTTTTAAATGTTAGCTCAGGCCCTTCTTAATTGTTTTGTTATATTAAAAATTTTCTTTAAGTAATAACTTTGCCACTTACATGTAATTCTGGCCTGGTCTACACTACGCGTTTAAATCGATTTAAAGAGCGTTAAATCGATTTAACGCTGTACCTGTCCACACTACAACGCCCTTTATATCGATATAAAGGGCTCTTTAAATCTATTTCTGTACTCCACCCCGACGAGAGGAGAGCAGTATCCGCCCTCTCCTCCTTGGTGGGAACTAAATTGACTGATATTCCGTCACTTCGCCTCACCCGTGAGTGCTCCCTGGCTGGCTTCAGGTGAGGTGGCCGGGGGCCGCTGGTAAATGGAGATTTATGATCTCCAGTTACTCCAGTAGATGGGGATACAAAACGGCTAGGTAACTCTGTCTTAATCTAGCAACTGGGGGTGAGGCTTCATCCGGCCCCTCCCTTTCCTCGTGTAAGAAAAGATTCTGTACTGCCTGAGACTGTCATCAGCCCGGGGAGGCTGCCTCCCCCTCATTTTATTTCGTCTAACAAGTCTCTGTTTCTATTCCTCATCTTTTATTAACTTCCATGACAAATGGGGCGGGGACATGCACGGTAGCCCAGGAAGGTTGGGGGGGGGAAGAACAATGGGTGGGGTTGTTGCAGGGGCACCCCCTGTGAATCTGACACGGAGCAGCTGTGCTCTGATACACTGGTCCTCTAATTACACTTGCCCCTTGTTCTAGGAGAGATGACTCTATTTTTCGATAGAACCTAAGGGAGGGATTGACTCAGTCCCAAGCGAAGTCAATCCCATTTTGCTTTTGCGTTCGCCGGCCGATTTCAGCCGGAGGGCACTCATGATAAAGTAGCGGACAGTACGAGGGAAGAGAGATACAACCGTCATCTCATTGCCAGTTTTCTCCGGCAGTGACGGATACGAAACGATGGTACCATCTCTGTCATTCATTGCAAAGCCAGTGAGATGCTGACTGATTGTAGCGGCTGGATGTATCGCCTTCTCTCTCCCGCGGCAGTCCAGTATACATATGGGATGCCGAAAAAAAAAAGCTGAACGGGTGTACTAAACGTCTTGTCCCAGATTGGCTTTAGCGTACCAAAATCTGGGTGTTGTTAATTGTCGATTCCAACTCCACCACAGCTTATATTCCCAGCTTGCTGATTTTATCTGCTTAGCCACCATAGAGCTGCAGAGAAATATACCGCGCGCCTGGCCTCTGCTTCTGGCCCCCGACTTTCCTGTATAAGGAACCCCCCAAGACCCAGACCCCTGGGTCTCCTGTCTCATCCCCCAGCTTCGCCCCCTCTTTCCTGGGTATGTGGTGCGATGCTATACTTCGCTCCTTGATACAACCGGCGAGGCGCAATTGCGTCCGAGGCTTATGCATTCACCTAGTCAGCCTACCACCAAAGAGATTTCCCCTCCCTTGTCCTGTGCCTTTTCATTGCCTGGGACATATGAGGAAGGTGGACACGAGTTTGGGCTCCCTCCCCTCCTCTGCCCTCACTAGGAAAGAAACTTTCCAACAAGGTTTTAAAAGAAATTTATATAAAAGAAAGAAATACCAAACAGATATCTTGCATCTCCCAACTTGCAAACAGCTCTTGCTTATAGAAATATGATTATTAAACAGTCTGATTTAAAAGATAGCCGATTAAACCAGTCCAGCACATCAACACACTTGTAAATACAACACAAAAGCACTATATAGCCTATGCTTGTGGCCCTTGAATTCACACTTTGTGGGAATATTAGAAAGATAGGAGTTAGCAGAAAAGATTTTCTCCTAGCTGGGGGGAAGGAAAAACAAAGACTTTAGAGTACACCAATCCGACCCTGACTTTTTAAAAATCCAGTTCTCTGATTGGTCCTGCTGGTCAGGTTTTTGGTTCCCTGTTCCCCCCTTTACAGGCAAAGAAAAATAACCCTTACCTTACCTTATCTACTTATTGACAACGGGCTCATGGTTGCCGTGGGCTATGGCATCTGCCAGGGCAATCAGGAATAACGGCGGCGCCAAGGTTGTCAGCTGATGTTTTCCACGGAGAGGAAGGAATGACTGCGACTACCCAGAAACCACCCGCGGACAATAATGATTCAACCCAGATTCCAAGGCGGGGAGACTGCTCGGGAACTATGGGAATAGCTACGGAAGAGCTACACATTGCACGCTTTCAGAAATCGACATTAGCCTCGCGGCCATGGTACGCACAACGCCGAATTACTGTAC
>NC_133769.1:257392185-257417901 GCF_003597395.2 Chelonoidis abingdonii
TAGTGTGGCCGCATGAAATCGAATTTATAATATCAGTTTTATAAAACCGATTTTAGCTAATTCGATATTATCCCGTAGTGTAGACGTGGCCTTTGTGAAACACTTGAATGTCTCCTATGTACATATGAGAGGAATGATTGGGTTAACAAGCCATAGTATTTTGGAAATAAACTAAAGTACATCTAAAGCTGAAAGATATATTGTATATAGTATGTTCAGGACATGCAAGCACACATCAAATTTATGTATATATACTATTAAATTTGAGTCAAAACAGAAACTGCTTTAACCTCTAAAGAAGACAATAATCCCACCAGTTTGCTCCTTGTAAATTTAGCACAATACCAACAATGACCTAGCACAATAGTGCTTCACAAAGACTTCCTAACCAGTGAGGTTATACACCATTTCTACCAAATCAAAATAGCACAAGTATGAATCCTGTTCAGACGGACTTACATCTAGAACTATGACTTCCTCATGGTTACTAGGTTAGTCAGTCTCAGCAGTTGTATATGAGATTGCTAAATCTGTGCTATTCCTGGTACAATTTTCTCCTAAGGGAGATTCCTTGTTAGTAAGATTTATAAAATGAGGGTATTGTGATGTCATCTCTTACCATTGTGCTGCTTTGTTGTTCTTGCATTCCCATCTTAATGACTGCACAAGTTGATAGACTCAAAGAAAAGGTGGAGATATGTAAATTCAGTGGTTGACGCCGGGGAGGCGGAGCAGATTTCTAAACTGGGAGGCAGTGAAGGGAGCAACCCAACATTCAAACTATTTGAAGGAAACCTTTCATGTTTCATCAGGCTGGCTCTTTAAAACTGCCTCCCCCCCTCAAACCTGTCCTGAAAACTGGAAAAACTGGGTGTCTGACTGCAATTTATGGAGACATTAGCAATGAAAAGACATTACAGATCCCATGACATCTTTGGTTTTTGGTAGATAGAAATATTATCTTATCCTCTAAAATTAGATCCAAATACTGTTCTGGAGCCACGTGAGAAACTGCCATTAATATCAAAATTACAAAATAATGTGATTATTTCTGAGCTTGTAATTGAAATCTGAAATTTCAGTGCATTTTGATAAAATTTTTGTGAACAATTTTGCAAATATGTAGTTTCATTTTTAGACTAGCTCTCCTGTTTGATAATTGGTATGTTGCCATTATCATTATTTTTAGCACTTTTAGTATCCTTCACATTTTGAAGCACTGTAGAATGCAGTACAGCATGGGGCCAGGTCCTGAGAGCTGCTGAATGCCTGCAACCCCTCTGAGGTCAGCACATCTCTCAGGATTTGACTCATGACTTAATTAATCTATGGGCTGAATTTCACTGAAAGGATACTTTTGCATTTTTCATACACAAAGAGCAAAAATGCATCATTTCAGTCTGGATGTCTCATTTCAGCATATGGAAAATAACAAAAAGAACAAATGTAAGTCTCCATGAGAGAGTGCAGTGTGATAAGACCCATACATTTCATACAGTGCACTGTCCCTGCAACAGTTAGAGAGGGAGACTCCTTACCTTTAAAGGTCCAGGTCCTGAACCAGCAAAGTTTTTAAGCATGACTAGTCCTATTGGCTTCTAGGGGACTGTTTGCATGTTTAAAATCATCTGAGTGTTTATATGCTTTTCTGGATCAGTCAGTGTACTTCACATTCCTTCTGCTCAAATAATCGACCTTTTCAAGTCAGCACTGCCTGTTCTAGAATTTGGTAGGTAGGTTCGTGGTAGGTAAAAAAGAGCAAGTAAATCCATACCTCCTG
This sequence comes from Chelonoidis abingdonii, assembly GCF_003597395.2. NCBI lineage: Eukaryota > Metazoa > Chordata > Testudines > Testudinidae > Chelonoidis > Chelonoidis abingdonii. Next base: position 257,393,966 of record NC_133769.1, read on the forward strand.
CTCCTCACATCTTCAAAGCTATCATTTTAAGTTAACATTTAATTTCTATTGATCTTTTTTTTTTATTACTGAATATGCTTACAACAGTTCTGGTTTGCTACAGCTGGTTTCCTGTTATTTCTGCCAAATGTGAAATAGCTATAAAACTTGAAAAGCTTTTGGTGCTGTCACTGCATGAAAAATTGCATCTACAGAGGAAAATTAAGTATGAGCCTTATCCTTTAATTGCTTTAATCTTATTTCATAAGTCAACTTTTTTACCCCCAGACCATCTCTAAGCTTCCGATACGTAACTATTTTTTGCCCTTTAGGTTATGTTATTTCAGTCGGGTATAATGTGTTCATTAGCAACAACAAAAGAGATGAGAATTATCTGCTTGCATTTCAGGTCCAAACCAACTTAACAGTCCCCATCTTTAGCTAACAAGAGCAGTGCCTCTGGCTCAGCTTCACAAAATATGTAATCTAATCTCTACAAGACAGCATAAAAGGCGCTGGCTGCAACCATTTATTAAGGAAATAGATCATGCCAGCAGACAAACTAATAGAAAATAGTTTCATTACTCCCAAGGGGCCAAATCTTTCACTCCATATGTAGGCAAATCTCCCACTGAGATCAATGGTAATTTTACTTGAATAAGTAAAGAATAGCCTACAAGTAGTTCAAGGAAAAATTAAATGTAAGTTCCTTCTAGCATGAGTGTAGGGACACACTCAGTGTGTGTGTGTGAGAGAGAGAGAACACACACAGGAGACTATAAAGCATATTATCAGCAGGCGTCTGGGAAAACCATATTCCTCATGAGTAGTGGAGCTGAGTGAGTTATGCACATCCTCTCAAATGTGTGCCAAAAAAGTCTTCTGCATATGCCACTTGTTTTACAGAAAAACAAACTATTTTGGAAATATTTTAAAGCATTGAATTTTTTTTGCTATTTTTCAGATCCCTCTACCAATAAAGCTGGGTTCACTTAACTGCAGTGAGTCTGCCTGTATAGGCCTTGAATGGAGAGAAAAAAATAGGTAAATATTAGAAACGTCTTTAAATTATAGAAAGCATGTTTGTATACATATATATGTGATATTACAGGACCTCTTAGGGCTAGAAGCAATTGCTGTGTATCCTATTGGAAATTTGGGACTCTCCCTTTCCCTTTTCCACTGAATTAAGACTCACACTTTTAGCTTTATTGTTGCTCTGGTGGAGACGGATTAGTGGGCAGAGTGAAGGTGAAATAGTCATAGGTAAGGCTAAGATTTTTGTCATGGATATTTATAGTAAAAGTCATGGACAGGTCATGGGCAATAAAGAAAAATTCATGGAAGCCCATGACCTGTCTGTGACTCTTACTAAAAATATCTGTGACAAAATGGGGAGCTTAACTGCAGGGTCCCCATACCACCTGCAGAGGCTGGGCAGCTGCGAGGGCCCACTCTGAGCTCTGGGGGTCCCCACCCCCAGCAGTGGCTAGGCATTCCACAGTCTCCTGCTACCCGCAGCGGCTGGGAGCTCTGGGGGCCCCGGCCACCTGCGGTGGCTAGGAGCTGCAGCCCCGCTACCAGTGGTGGCTTAGAGCTTGGGGACCCTGCCACCTGTGGCAGTCAGAAGATTCAGGGGTACTCCCACCTCTCACAGCTGCTGGGGAGGGGGATGAGGGTACCCTACAGCTCCAGCCACTGGGGCTGAATTCACAGAGGTTGCTGGAAGTCACTGATTCCATAACTTCCACGGCCCCTGTGAAAAAATCATAGCCTTAGTCATAGGTCCAAAATATTCAGACTTTACATACATACATACACACACGTGCGTGCGCACACACCCCCCTAATTGGCAATGTACTAGCATATCCTTTTTCTGCACTGAAACCTTGAAATGAAAGCACTTTTCAAAGGAAGATTATATTTGAATGATATGAAATAAATATGCCTTGTGATGTTCAGAGACTTAGTTTTGCCCTTCTCAATCTCACTTTCCACCCAGTTAAAAGCTGGGGCCACCTCCTTTTATTTGTTTTGGGTTTTATTTTGGAAATGGGAAACTTTGTACAGCTGAATAGTCAGGTGATCACCGGCTAACTACATGTGAAGAAAAGGAAGTAGCAAAATTTCAAGATGAGGCATTCCTGGTCTCCTCTCCATACTCTTGTAGCTACACTTTAAAGGTAAGGTTTTCAAAATGCTTGGCATTGGCCTAACTCTGTTCTCATTGAAGTCAGTGATAAAATTCTTATTCACTTCATTGGGAACAGACTTAGCCCAATATTAAATGCTCATCTTAAATCTTTTTTATGACGAATAAAGATCCTGTGTTTTAGGGTATACAGTTACTATTTCTGATTATAGGAAAAAATAGTCTTAATGTCCACTACTTGGCTTTTTTAAAGAGTCCATCAATTTCATCCTCATTCTATCTGAAATTCTCAGTCCTCTCTCCCTTCCTCCCTCCAGGATGCTTGATCTTGATTCAGAGTGTATTTGCATCTCGTCCTCCAGTGACAGCAGCCAGTCTTTGTGGAACCCCTGTTTATCACCTAGTAAGTTATGATAGCACAGCTCATCCTATTCCATCTCCCAGACAGTGGACTATATATACAATTAAAAGAAAAAAAGGGTGCATCCTGTATCAGATATTTTACAAAAGAACACTGCTAGCATTTCCTAAGCATTAAAATGCCTCTCTCTTAAATATCAGGCCTCTCATTTTATTTTAAGTTCTATCTATCTATTCTGACCTATTTAACTGACAGTTTAACATTTTGTGAGCTATTGGGCCTATTAGAAGGAGAAGAGGGAAGATCAGCATGTATTGCCATAATTAGAAGCTCTCTTGGCGCAATGTGCAGTACAGAACTCCCCAAAGGAGTCAGAAGTCAAATCTTTCCTGTGTGCCTTATAACTAAATAGCTTGTTTAGGTTTAGTCTCAAGTCCAGCAAATAAGTTGTTGTTAGTACCAAGTCCTAGTCCCAAGTCCAATAAATCAGAGGTTGTTAGCACAGTCTGTGGAGGAGAAGAATCCATGTCATTGGCAGATTTTGCCCACCAGAGGTCAAAGACTTAGCTAGCAAGGATACCCAATTGTATCTTGTTAGGGCCTGATTCAGTGCACTTTTATGCTGGTGACATTTTCATTGAAGGATCAGACTGAAAAGGATGTAAGGTCTACATTCGGGGCAGAAATAACTGGGAGTAAAATGAAGAGTTTGATTTAAGTGTCATTAAGACTAAACGAGACCTGCATCCATCAAAATTTCAGGGCCCCACAAAAAAAAGGTCAATTTTCAGCCCCTCAGCCCCAGTGGACACCTTCACCTCAGACCCTACCCAGCAAGTATACTTTAGAAACAGTTCACTCCAGGCCCTTATCACAGGTGCTGCTGGGCCGGCTCTATGGTGTGTGGGCTCATCAACATTGTCCCAATGTCATGCATGAGGTATGCTAGGTGAGGGTCACATCACACGTGACTCAGGTGCAGCCAACCGAGGCTGCACAGAAGACGAGGTTGGGATATTGCCCTTGTCTGTGGCTGCTGTGAGACAAAGGCTGGGATACTAAAATCCTCTTCTCTTATGTCCTCCTGCTCCTGATAAGGGAGCTCTAGTTATTTCCAGAGAAGATCAGGTAAACCCAGAATCTTTAGGAAACCTTCCTCTTTGAAAAAGCTTTTCCACCAAAAGGATGGCACAACATGGACACCCTCTTCTACCTAACCCTCTACCAGCCAAAAAAGGAAACTAATAACATCTAAAAAGTCTATACCAAAAATCCTATCCCAAGCAGAGTTTTTACCCTGAAAAGGGAGACATGCCAGAGACTCCAAGAAGTCTGCTCAGAATTTCACTATTGCTCTTGATTTGATATGGAAGGTGCTTAAATACTATGGTACTGGGCGGTGATATAGACCCTGTGGAAATAAATAGATGGCTGGACAAAGGGTCTGAATTCTAAAATTCTAAACTAATCTCAAAAACTCCACTTTTTGACAGTTGAAAAAGTAGCAATCACAAGCACCAATGCGGGGGAGGTGTGCCTGCCTCCCTCTAGAGATTATGAAAGCCAAATCCCTTAGAGAAAACTTCAGACAACTTCTTAAAAAGGTGATATCAGATAATGCTTTAAAATAGTCTTAGTCTTTTGCTTGTTATTTCTAATATACCCACTTACAAGTTTGAAAATAGTATTTTCCCCCACCCCTGTAGTTCAGATTTTCTTGTTTGGAAGGTAACTGAAACATGTCTGCTTTTGTTTCACAGTTTCAACTTATAAAGCACACTGTCATCCCAAAAGAAATCTGTGTAGTAGAGTTACCAGTTGAAGTTAGCAGAGTTCTGGAAAGAGAGTTTGGTTATTGTTGTTTGCTGCCTCTGAGCCAGTGAGAGGGAACACAAAACATTTGGAGTTAAATCCTGCCCCCACTGAAGTCAATGGGGTCAGGATTTCACCCTTTGAGTTAGATTCACTGGGAGGACTTAGGTGTGTAACTACCACTTTAGGTGCCTAAATCCAACATTTAGGCACCACTAGCATTCACAAAACCACTGGTCAGCTGCTGCCACCTAACACTGTAGACGCCTACAGTTCTTAGGTACCTATGGGTTTGTCTGCACAGGGCCACAGTCCAGACTATGGAGATGTGAGTGGTAGCGTACTCTAATGTATTTTGCTCTGACTGCCCCATGTAGACCCTGCTGGTGTGACTATATTAATGTGAACTAGGTATCTTTCAGTGACACTAGCAGGATCTACACAGCACGGTTAGAGCACTACCTGTTAGAATGCAATTCACACCCCCCATAGAAAAGACTGTGGCTCCGTGCAGACAAGCCCTAAATTTCCATTGGTAAACTCCGTTAGGCACCTAGGTTCTGCCACTGGGAAAGCACATAACCACCTAAGTCCTGACACCACTGAGCTGCTCAGCACCTAATTCATGCCTAAACTCAGTGTGATTCACAATCTAAGCTCTCCCCCACCTATCAGGCCTGATCTGATAGATGTGCTTATAAACATCTAAGAGCATAACTACCAGCTTGGGGCCCACATAAAACAGGAAGGAGCAGGTTCCACACTTGTGCCCAATAGCCAGGTGCTTAGGGTACTCCCTTTGCACGTGGGAGACCCACGTTCAAATCCACCTGATGGGAAGCAGGGATTTGAAGCCTGATCTGCTCACCACCCTGGTGAGGGGGTGCTAATCACTTAGCTATCAGGTATTGTAATATGAGACTTTCCTGTTGAAGCTGCTCTACTGTGTATAAAATACTTAAATATTCATTGTACCAGGGACTGGAGCCTGTGTCTCCCAGGTGTGGGTGTGCTAACCAGTAGACTATACAGTCTCTCTGGTCCAGTGAATATTTAGGCATTTAATACAAAATGGTACTCCCAATCCTTGCAAAGGACTCTTGTGTGGCTTGGTTGAACTGGACTCTGTGTGTTCATTCAGCCATAGGCAGTAGCTTATATTGCTGTTTCACAACATTTTAGCTGATCAAAGGAGCAACACAGATACAATCTGAATCCCAATTCCATCCTAGCTTGGTTAAAGGAAAATTGTCTGCTGAAGATATTAGAAGGGGAAAGTCTTCCAAGGATGACAATGCAAGAAAAGCATTATCTTCATTGACTGTTTTACCTTTGAAAGAATATTCTGTTTATTTCTTTTTCAAAAGCTAGGTTTGGACCATTTACCTGTCAGTGCTGTGCTAGTTCAGTTAGAAGCCATGGTCTCTTTCAAAATATTCAAATCCTCCCGGAGGTGCCAGAAATAGATGTGAAACTGATATCCTAAATGAAGTAATTCTCAGATGGAATGTATATATCCTTATGGTGCAACCATTTGACCCAGTATTTGTAGTGACTTTACTTCTGCTTCAAGTAATATAGTGTGAGTCCCTGAAAGTGTCACAAAGTGACATTAAAATGAAGAAATCATGTATTGGATTTTTTTTTTAAACAGTTGGATTAAAAAAAATACATTTATGGAAAGATTTTTCCACCTTCTGTAAAGAGAAAATTCAGTGGAGTTCCTTGGCCACAGCCTCTTTTGATTCCTCTGCTGATGTGAGAGTTCTTTATCATAGAAACATAGAAGATAAGGACTGGAAGACACCTCAGGAGGCCATCTAGTCCAACCCCCTACTCAAAGCAGGACCAACCCCGATTAAAGCATTTATAGTGAATAACAACCATATTGTACTCCTGTGAAAAAATATGGACCAAATTCTGATCTATATTAAACCAGTGTAAATCAACTCCACTGCTGAATTAGTCTGATTTACATCAGTTTCTCAGACCAGAATTTGGCCCATTGAACACAGTCTGGAGCCAAACAGACTGCTGCCAAAAGTAATTTATTTGCCTATGTACTCTAAAATGTAAATGTATATGTCCTGAGGGAATAATTACAAACATTAACATTTAACAATTATTTTCTTCTTGGTGGCTTTATCAAATTGAGTATTCCAAAACAAAGTTGCTTTTGACTTTAAACTACATTAATGACAGCCAAGAAAGAGAAATTGAGTATGCCAGCCTGATCTCAGTCATTTGAACTGACTTCCTCTTGTCCAGTAAAACCAATGTCCTTTCTAAAAGTTATGATATTCCATGATTTGGCCCCTATCAATATCTCTGACATGGACATATTTCCAGACCTATAGCTGGATACTGCAACATCCATCGGTATTTTATTCTTCTTTTGGCGAGAAGGGGGACTAGCACCTTTAGGCCCAGTCCAATAGCTCTTGTTCCAGGTGTGACAATTGTAAGATTAAGCCCTGGTATTGCACTTTTTCTTTGGCATAAAAATTGACACTCTGGGTCAGATCCCCAGCTGGTGTAGATCAACCCAACTCCATTCACTTCAGTAGTGTAAATTGGTGTAGCACCACTGACTTTTATGGAGTGATACCAGTTTACTCCAGCTGAGGATCTGGCCCTTTATCTTACAGAACACGGAACACAAATGCTATCCAGCACCTGTTTGTGCAATTTCCAAAGATCCAGAGTCTGCAAAAATTAAAACTAACTTCCCCTTTAGCATACAAGAGTTCCCTTGCATTTTTCTAATCTACTACAACAGGTAGTGGTTAAACAGTATTCTCATGGGTCTGGTACAGTACCATGGTTTGCTCTTCTCTACAGGACGTGGGCTCCACGGTGCTCTATTTTAGCAGGACTGAGGAACTTCTCTGCTGGAAACAAAACTCAGCATGCTCCTAAACTTGTATTTACAGGTACATAATTCCCCACATTCATTCAGTCTCATCCCACAGCTGGTGCACTGAAGTCTTGCAGTAACATTCTTTGTTCAGAATGGCATAAAAATATTGTAAGGTATAGAGGCTACATTTGAATGCTGGGTTGTGAAATAACAATCCAGACAAAATATTCTTCCTCTCAAATTAAGTCACACTATGCTGAACACCTCCAAAGGGGTTTGTGGGCTAATGAGAGCATTGACACTTTCACTAATCAACATATCTGAAACAAGTTTAAAACAAGGAATCTTTGCTTCTCTAATTAAATGTGTAACTAAGCAAGCACTCTGTTTACTTTCTAATGTGTGCAGAAATAACAAAGAAAAGCTCTTTGGCATTAATGCCCTAAGCAAAGATGCATGCCGAAAGGTAGTGCTTGTTCAAACTAAACCTCATTATGACACAGTTTTCAGAAATATTTCTTGACTGTTATCTCATGACAGTTGCGTTTCTGCCTTGGAACAATATCTAGTTTTTAAAAAGAGAGAGAAAATGTATTATAAAAAAAAACTTACTTGATGCAGAGGTAAGTAACAAAACCAAAATCCAGCCAGGAGATCCCTTTGTGAATAAAGCTCTAGCAATATCCAATCCAAATAAGGCAAGAGGTTTTCACAGGTAGCAGTGGTCTTTCTCAGCCAGATGTTGCATGGTATATTTGTGGAGAATTTGTCACGAGTATCCACAGATTCACTCCTGTATGCTGAGGTGCAGTATAAACCTTCTGCTGTCCGCACACTTGCTGTCTCAGAGGACTTCCCAATAACTTTTCCTTTGCTGCTTTCTCTTTAGCTTCAGAGTTTTGAAAACTACAGTGAATGGAAAAGGGGTTTTCTCTCTGTGGAAACTCACCTGCACCACCTAGAGGTGTACCACAGGATTAGAAAAGCCAAGCAGTTATCCTACACAGATCTGACACTTGCTCTTTTCCAGTTCATCCCATGACTATTTATACAGCTTATATTCTACTTTCAGTTTTTGTACTCTTGTTCATATGGACATAATTCACTTAAAGATTTCTTTGCCTGTTTGTTAACGGGCATGGAGAGCCAAAACATGAGCTATAACACATTAATCCAAATTTTTATGTATTGGGGGTAGCTGTGTTAGCCTGTATCCACAAAAACAACAAGGAGTCCAGTGGCACCTTAAAGACTAACAGATTTGTTTGGGCATAAGCTTTCGTGGGTAAAAAACCCACTTCTTCAGATGCATGGAGTAAAAGTTACAGATGCAGGCATTATTATACTGACACATGAAGAGAAAGGAGTTACCTCACAAGTGGAGAACCAGTGTTGGCAGGGCCAATTCGATCATGGTGGATGTAGTCCACTCCCAATAATAGATGAGAAGGTGTCAGGTCCAGGAGAGGTAAAATTGCTTTTGTAATGAGCCAGCCACTCCCAGTCTCTATACAAGCCCAAATTAATGGTGTTAAATTTACAAATGAATTTTAGTTCTGCAGTTTCTCTTTGAAGTCTGTTTCTGAAGTTTTTTTGTTCAAGTATGGCTACTTTTAAATCTGTTATAGAATGTCCAGGAAGACTGAAGTTTACCATAAGTCGGTGGTGTCTTGAAGATAGCTAGGAGTGCTGGTAGCATAGGATCTGAGGAGAGAGTCTAAATAGCCATATAATCCTGCTGTAAGAGTGCCAATGCCTGAGATGATGGGGCTTCCAGGGTTTCCAGGTTTATGGATCTTGGGTAGCTGATACAATACCCCTGGTTGGGGCTTTAGGGTGTGTCTGTGTAGATTTGTTCCTGTGCTATAGCAAGGAGTTTCTTGAGCAGATGGTGTAGTTTCTTTTGGTATTGCTCAATGGGATCAGAGGATAGTGACCTGTAGAATGTGGTGCTGGAGACTTGGCTGGCAGCCTCCTGTTCATAATCCAACCTGTTCATTATGACTACAGCATCTCCTTTGTCAGCCCCTTTGATTATAATTCAGGCTGTTTCTGAGGCTGTGGAAGGCACTGTCTTCTGTATGGCTGAGGTTATGGGGCAAGTGATGCTGTTTTTTTTCAATTTCCACCTGTGCACGTCTGTGGAAGCACTCTATGTAGAAGTCCAGTCTGTCATTTCAACCATCTGGAGGGGTCCACATAGAATTCTTCTTGTAGTGTTGGTAGGAGGGTTCCTGTGGGTCAGTGCACTGTTCATTGGTGTGTTGAAAATATTCCTTGAGTTGGAGATGACAAAAGTAGGCTTGCAGATTACTGCAGAACTGTATCACGTTCGTGGGGTGGTGGGGAGAAAGAGAGTCCCCGAGATAAGACAGATTCTTCCACTGGGCTAAGTCTGTGGTTGGATAGATTAACAATATTGTTAGGTGAGTTGAGAGTACCACTGTTGTAGCCCCCTGTGGCATGTAGGAGTTTAGATACTTTACTGTCCTTTTTCCTCTGTAGAGAAGTGAAGTGTGTGTTGTAAATGGCTTGTCACAGGTGAGTGCAGTCACCTGTGGGCTATTAACTAGGCTACGTGGATGGGTGTCTTGTGTTCAATCTCTGTCTCTCATGTATATGATTTTTTACAAAAAAATTCACAAGGTTATGGTTTCATTCCACATTGGAATAAATAAATTTTGAAGCCTCAAACTTTTTTTGCTGAATAGAAATGTTGTTTTTCTGGCCAGCCATACAGTTAATCCCAAATGCAGGTAAGTCCAATAAAGAATAGCCCAATATTATAAATACCTCAGTTCACATCCAATATCTAATATTGAAAGTTGGCAGCACTGGGTGGTTCAGTGAAGAATATTTCTCGGGCAGGGCAATTAAAAAAAGCATTTCAGCTCCAATGGAGTTTTGTAAATTCCAGTTCATTAGATTAGGTTTCTACTATATTAAATTGGAAAACTCAGCAGCGGGGCTGAGCACCCCACTCATGGGCTAGGATAACATCCAAAAAGTGAATATGCATGTGTTGGCATCAAAAACTTGTGTGCATATGGCACCATCACTCGCCTCACCTTGTCAGCCTCCTGTTTGTGAGTTGGCATGAAATTGTCATTCAAGATTGTTTTATATTTTTAAGGATCCTTTTAAATAAAGTGACTGTCACTCCTAAGAAGCAGGTTTCAGAGTAGCAGCCGTGTTAGTCTGTATCCGCAAAAAGAACAGGAGTACTTGTGGCACCTTAGAGACTAACAAATTTATTTGAGCACAAGCTTTCGTGGGCTACAGCCCACTTCATCGGATGCATAGACTGGAACATATAGTAAGAAGATGTATATACATACATAGAACATGTGTATATACACACATGTATATACATCTTCTTACTATATGTTCCATTCTATGCATCCGATGAAGTGGGCTGTAGCCCACGAAAGCTTGTGCTCAAATAAATTTGTTAGTCTCTAAGGTGCCACAAGTACTCCTGTTCTTTTTCCTAAGAAGCAGTGACCACACAGGAGCACCGCTAATGGCTAAACATTCACATGCAGAGAAGAAAAGCTCATAGCTGCCAGTACCCAGCCTGACTGGGATTGTCACTGGCTTTCCACTTCCATTCTGCTTGGCGCTAGTCCTTGCCAAAATCCTGGGATGAGAGACAGGGCTGTCTGACCTCTTGACTGCTCAGTGGCACCCTGTCCCAGCTGCCACTGTCAGCTGTAGGCAATTGAATCCTAGCTCCATTCCCATGCTGAGCTGAGCAGATGAATGATAGAGACTGATCTGGGAGCCACAGCTGAGAACAGTAGCTCTTAGAGAGCAAAGAAGGGGGCTGAGCAATCTGGAGAAGATGAGTTTACACTGCTACAGACAAAAAGATGGGTGCAGGATTGGGGAACCAACTGTGAGGGGCAGCAGAGGATACTGGGGAAAAGAACTATGCAGGGAGGAGATGGGAAACAACCTTTTCCCAAGTGTGTTTATTTCATTTAGTTTAGCGACAAGACTGATGGAAAAAATAACAAAGGGTTGTTCACAATATTCTTGTTAAAAATAGAAATTATTATTACAGGTAGTTTTTCAAGCTGTGGAAACTATAGAGTATAATTAGGACACATACTACATGTGCTTTCTACAAGTGACCAGAAGTCCCCCTTTGGTTCAGTGGATGTGAAGAAAATATTTTCTGCTGGTTATTGTGCCTAATGATCTTTCCCCTCTGGTTCTCACATTGAACCACATGGTGGAAGGGGGATGCTTTGGGGCAGCAAGGACAGATTGGGTACACTTGGACATGGGAAGGGAAAGGGTGGCCATGGCAAGAGTGGTATAAAGAAACTGCAAGCTGTAACCGTACATAGCCTCAAGCATTTTGATTGTGCAGGTTTTATTATTTGTCTTTGTAGTAGGGTTCTGAGCTCTTTGGAGTACCAGCCATCTCCTCTTGTGGGTATGTATAATGCCTTGCACATCTTGGGTGATACTGCAATATAAATAATCACCATTCCGAGCAGCACTATTTTGTGTTTTTTCATGGTGGTCAATAACCAAATAAGTCCCTCAGGCCTGCCTTTACCCTGCCTTTTGTGCTAGGCATCCTGAAACTAGAAATTACCTTACTGTTGCAATGCAAGGTTTATAACTCAAAGGGCCATCAAGAGGGCTCTTGACCATGTGAGTCTTTTCCCCTTTTTCAGTAAGAAAAATTTCTGCCTTTTTTCTACAATACAAAAACCTTCAAATCTCTTTGTCCCAAAAATTGTGGCATTCATTTCAATGCAAAACCAATGTTTAATGGAGGTGGGGAGAAGAACAGAAACAAAAATACAACTGAAGTGAAATCTGCACTTTCCTCAGTAGCAGAACTCCTAAGTATATAGGAGTGGCACTTCTGAGGGTGACCGTTCACTAGTACAGACAATGAGCCTCCTTCCCAGTGCCCCTTTGGAACTTTTCTTCCCCAGCTCCGGAACACCTAAGGTGTGTCTGGGCAAAGCTTCCTCCTGCCACATGTGCCTCATTTGGTGCACAGGTTGGCCTCATTCGAGGTTAACTGAGAATTAAATAGGAGTATATTCATACTTCACTTCTGACCCTGCCTCTTCCTCTGAACAATACTTCAGACGTTTCCTAGCTCCCTAATTCTGATGCAATACAATCCACCTTTCCTCCACAACCATCTCCCTCCCCCTACCTACCTGCCTTTTGGCTACTAACCCACCTGCTTCTCCCCTTTACAGGTTCTTACTCCAAACTTTGTGATCACTTTGTTTCCTCACACCTGTCTCATGCTTTTCATTAGGACTGAGGTACAATATTTGGGAGGTATCTTGCCTAAGGAATATATGTTGGGGATTGGGAACAGTTTACAACAGGGAGGAGGATCAGGGCTCATTCAAGAAAAGACTACCTACCTGCCGGAAATTCTCCCAGTTTTCCAGGCTAGTGTCTCTTCCTGACTCCTTCAAAACTCTGAAGTTTGTGTGTGCCTATGAACTCAACCAGTCAACTGAGGATGAGCCAAAAACTGCATGTTTGGAGACCCTTTTCAAATTGTAACACACCTGGATCAGCCTAGTCCAGGGGTCGGCAACCTTTGGCACACGGCTCACCAGGCTAAACACCCTGGTGGGCTGGGCTGGTTTGTTTACCTGCTGCATCTGCAGGTTCAGCCAATCGCGGCTCCCACTGGCTGTGGTTCACCGCACCAGGCCAGTAGGGGTGGCAGGAAGTAGTGACCAGTGCATTCCTTGGCCCGCGCCGCTTCCCACAGTCCCCATTGGCCTGGAGCGGTGAACTGCAGCCAGTGGGAGCCGTGATTGGCCAAACCTGCAGTTGCAGCAGATAAACAAACCGGCCCGGCCAGCCAAGGTGCTTACCCTGGCGAGCTGTGTGCCAAAGGTTGCTGACCCCTGGCCTGGTCAAAGATTTCAAACATTCTTCTAATTTTCAGCATCATATTATTCTTGGTAGAGGGCAGCAAACATATCTGGAAAAAAAGTGTTGTTATTAGCTTAGCCCTAAATTCTCAACACTAATGGTACTCTGTTTCTATTGCACAGTGTATATTAGATTAACAACCCATTTCTAAATCTACAAAACTGTCCTTAATTAACACATGTAACAAATTAATGTTCCTTTCCTAGAATGCAGAACTTATGTGGACTACTGTAAAAATAGTAAAAAATCAGTATTGTTGTTGAGAGAGAACCTTCTCTACTTTAACACATGCTTATGAAAGTTGCACAGTTTTTCTTGCATATCACTTGTTACTTTTCCATTCCCATCTTTTTACTCTGAATCTCTACAGCTCAAATGTTTTAATAGTGAGGATAATTAACCATTGGAATAATTTACTAAGGGCTGTGGGGGAGTCTCCATCACTGGCAATTTAAAGGGAGATTGGATGCTTTTCTAAAAGCTCCACTCTTATTCAAAGAGGAATTATTTCAGAGAAGTCCTATAGTCTGTATTATGCAGCAGTTCAGACTAAATTATCACAGTGGTCCCTTCTGGCCTTCAAATCTATGAAAAAACCTTAAGAGGAACCTTATCTCAAGCAATTTTATCAATGGCTGATTTCAAATGCAATAGAAACTCAATTATCTGAATCACATTTTATCTGAAACTCTGTTATTCAAAACAATATCCTCGTGGTCCTCAGGCACCCTGATATTATGGTGATGAGAGCCATATTATAAGTACTTGGATAGATATAAATTTTCAGATAACAGAGGGTTTCAGAAAAGTGATTTTAGATAACTATGATTGGGGGGCGGAACTTGGGGAAGCCCAAGAGCCAAACACAAGTGTGGAGTGGGACATCGTAGCTAAGTTTTGTTTAGTTTGAATTAGCTAAAGCACTTTAAGAGGCCTGCTCCGGAATCACTAAAGTCACTTGGAGTTTAGCCACTGACATCAATGAGGCAAGGTCAGATACTAGGTACAGCTGTTAAAGCTCTTTAATGCTGGACCTCCATTAAAGCACCTGAACTATAGCTCATTGGATGCTTACCAAGCTGTCTTGCGCAAAAACTAACTTTCTGTCTGAGTTTGGAGTTTCACTATTTCTGTGTCTTTGTTGATCTGTATGGTTTTAGAGTTGCACAGGTTATAATTTTTTCACCTGTCGCTATTCCTTATCACTTCCTGTCTGTTGGTATTTCTGTAGTTGCTTAACCAAATAATTGTCCTTATGTCTCTTAATTTTGTTCTTTGGTACATTACTCTATGTACTGGTGCTTTTTTCTTCTCATTACCATTTCTATAAAACATCCAGTATTTTATACTGGTACAGTATTATTTTATTTTTTAGCTTGGGAGACTTTTAGATTAATTATTCCATACTCCAAACTTTTATAGTAGCATGCAAATTAGGATCCCAATAAGTATTTTCCTTCCAGAAAGAGTTGTGCCAATTTATTACATCACCTGTATTTCCTCCTGAAATTCTTCTTATTGCATTCGTCATTGAGGGTGTTTATCCTGATTCCATACCTGCAGTCTTCCTAGGTTGACTCTTATGGGTTTTGTATTCTTGTCTTCATCTTTGCCTTTCTTGCCACTATTAGTAACTTCCAGACTTTTTCTCACTTTTACAGATCTAGTAGTCATCTGGCATAGCAGATGCCAATTTCAGACAGTATATATATTATGCTGTCCTTTAAACCTGTGTGAAGATGTACATGTGTTTGATGTGGTTTATATATGTTTAAGTAAGTAAAAAGAACACATGACAGGGTGGTGTGGTCACAAAAATATTCTAACAAAAGATTAAAAGCTTCACATTCCAAATATAGATAAAACGTTAAGTTGGAGAAACAGACAAGGTTCTTTTTAGCACTTTTCTGGCTGAGCTCACTGGCGATTTTATTAATGCATTGCAGAATAATGGACTCACCTTTGTTCCAAGGAGCTTAAGGCCAGACTTTTCAGAACCATTTTTGTCTTGAACAAGTTTATATGAAAGATAGACACTGCACACTGATAAACTTTGAGTGTTTTGAGGACAGAGAACAAATATGAGATCATCTTGTTGATTTTGCACAAAATGTCAGCATTTCCTTACGTATGAACATTGTCCCATCTTGTAAATAAACTGAGAATTATTTTTGTAATCATCCTGAAAGCATGACATTCATTTTTATATAAAAGTTCCTGGAAGAGCTCATGAAATCACTTTATGAACCCAGTTATCAAGCCACTAAAATATATTCACTTATTTCTGGTGCATTGTAAGGCCTAAGACTCTTGGTTTTTATACCTCTTTAAGACCGCATAAGGGAGCATGTTATTCTGCCATTAATTTTGAATTTGTAGTGAATGAATACATTATAGTTTTTCTTCAATAACTGGATGTACAGTTAGCTTTAATGGAGAAATCTGCATGTGGGCTAGAAAAAGCGATAACTATCCAGGTCTTTAATGCTGATTTCTTATAAGCTATCACAGATGTTTTGGCTAAAAAACCCTATACAATTAGAAATTAAAGATAAAGCTGGAAATAGTTCCTATAATTAAGGTTGAATAACACTTTGAGGTCCTATTTCCAATGCTTATAACTTTGCCAGACTTTGGGGCTGACATTGTCCTTGCTGGATATCTTTCTCAGATTCAATTTTTTTTTTTTGCAAGTTTCAGCAAAAACTATTCATCTGTTCAAAAACCATCTAACTATTCAGCTGGGAGACGGGTTTCATTCATGAAGTGTGAAAGTGAACACAATATAAGTTGAACAAGTGAAACTTTATTAAACTCTGTGGCCTGCTCTGTCCAGGTGGCTGAGTTCTTTCAGCGTAACTCCCCACCTTCCCTGTCCCACTAGTGTTTCATCACCAATAATCCCTCCAGGGAACACTGGCTATCCGATTCTAGTTCCAGTGATTATGATGCAAGAGGTTAGGAAAAAATAAATTGTTTTGCCACGTTCATATTTTTTTACCGACAGTTTTATTAATGAATTCTTGCACCTCTATGCTTAGGAGCAGGGATTTGAAGTTTGTCCCTGGGAAGGAGGTAGAGAGGCCTGGGATCAGAGAGGTGCTTTTTGCTGTCCTTGTGAAAACCCACACAATTTTGTCAGAGTAATTAGCTTCTGAAAATTGCAGTTTGAATAAGGATTGTTAGAAACAGGGTACTGAATTATCCAAACATGCTTTCTGCACTGAATATGCTCCATCCTAGGGCTGGAGGGACAGAGCAAGACTTTTCCTGTTGTTATTCCTCCTGGCCCTCTTGGGGTGGGGTGAGGCAGGAACCAGAACTGAGAGCAGGGAGGCTTGCGCTTGTGCTCTCAGTTACCCCTCTCCTGGCACCCAGGCAGTGTGGAGAAGGAGAATTAGAAACCAATTTAACTAGAATGCAAGGGGCCAGGGACAGTGCTGGTAAGGTGGCTTAGATCAGGAGGGGAGACAGGGAGGGTCTGGAGCATGAGGGGAACAGGAGCATGATAGGGCAGGGATAGACATAGGATTAGAGGGAAGATTCAGTGGGGAGCAGGGGCAGAGTGGGTCCAGGTGGGGATCTCCATGGAATTTTTGAAGCATTAATGAATTTATCTTCAATATCCCAGTGAAATTAGGTGATGTTATTATCTCCATTTTACAGATGGGGATCTGAAGCACAGAGATAGAGAGGGATTAAGGTCAAAAGTGTCTAGAGTTTTGTGTCCAATTTGAGATGATTCAGGCCTGATTTTTTCAGAGTACTTAGCATTATATAGTATGCCATATTCTTAAGTACAACTCCCATTGACTGCAGTTGCAGTTGTGCGTGCTCAGCACTTCTGCATATAAAGCCCTAACTGAGCGCCTAGAAAATGAGAAACCCATGGTGGCATTTGTCCAGCTGGAAGGGGTAGGGGGGCACCATGCTGGTAAATGGCTGAATGGCTTCTGCCCTCATGATTATCCGAACTCCTAATTATACCAGTATAATCCATGTCCCACCTGCTATTTGGATAACCAGGAGTATACTATCAGAGGGGTAGCCGTGTTAGTCTGGATCTGTAAAAGCAGCAAAGAGTCCTGTGGCACCTTAGACTAACAGACGTATTGGAGCATGAGCTTTCGTGGGTGAATACCCACTTCATCAGATGCATGCAGGAGTATACTGTATCTTGAAAATAATAAAACAGCTCATATGCATGCCTGTCCTGCCAGGTGTCACTCATCTTCCACACCGAGACCCTGTGAGGTTTCAAAATTCTTCAAAACTTTTCAGCAGGGTCTGCCCCTCTTGATTACAGTGCCATGTCAGTTCTTGGGTTGGGTGAAAGTGACCCCGCACCCCCACCCCAGGGCAGGCTGGTCACTTCCTACAGTTCTCAGTTCTTGGTCTGGTAGCCTTCCTCAACCACTTCAAACCAGGAGATACAATTACCCCCAGGCGGCTGGTGTTTCTCTAGGCATATTTACCTACCTAGCACTTTGCATTAATTATTTCTCAGTAACTTTAGTTCCTGCAGGAAACTCCAGGAACTTCCCCATGGAGCCAAAATAGAAACACTAGCTCATAAAGATACATATGACACTTACAAAGCTGAGACCACGGTCTTTGCTTATTCCACAGTTCTATAACTTATTTCACAGGCTGATACTTCCTGATAGTTTGTTCATGCTGATATCACTTCTCTCCCTGCCCCTTCTCCCCCCACCTCAGTCACTGCATTGCTTATCTTGTTTAAAAAAATAAATTAACCTCTTCCCTCTGGCGGATAGCGATACAAGAGGAGAAACTGAGTCATGCCTCTTTTTCACAGAAAGAAACCAGAACTTTTCATTGGTCTGTAATATCTGTCATAAGGACAATTCAGGGTGCGTAGACAACATGCCTTAGTCAGTAAAGGAGTATTCACCTGATGCTTTTATATAACAGGAATAATCTGTTTCTCTGTAATCACCAACACTGTAAGAAATGTCTTGCACTGTTAAATCTACAAAGCAGTAGGTAACTTCTTTATACTCTTCAGATAGCAATTGGATGGCACTATACTCTTCTACTACATAATTAGTGATCATTGCTTGATTTTTATTTAATTTTACAATGTAAACTAGATCCAAATAGCACTGGGCCTATAAATTATAGGTGATCCAGGGTACCACGGTCAAACCTAAAGCCTAATTTAAACTGTGTTCACAGAACATAACACTACAGGTAACACTGTGTCTAAACTACAAGCAATTTTTGACCACATTGGTGATGCACTTTATCACTTAAATTACAGAAAAATCAGAGATGCTTAAGGCATGTCTGGTCAGAGCAGACCTCTAGAGCTAATGGAATATTATATTCCATTTGCTATTCAGTTGACATCTATGGCATTTCTTCTTTACAATGAGATGAGATTTTAAATTCAGATTCCTTACATTCATTTACACTTCCATTATTCCTAATAATTTAATACAAAGTTTCTAGGCTAAATATGTATCAAATGTAAGGGGAAAATTCTAGGATGTTTTCCAAACATTTATTAAATATATTTTTCTGAAATTCCATTTTGTTTATAACTCCTTTCCTGGCAGATTATTTGCTGTAGTGAATCTAGATGGTTTGCAGATTTGATGAGTATTTTAATATGGTATCATGTCACCTGTAATGTATGAGTTTAGTATACTGCTAACTTTCAGGATGCATGATAAATTCAAACTGTCAGCATGATATATGAACAAATCCAGCTTTGTAATAATATTTTCTATGAGCATAGACAGTTTTAGGTTGGAAGGAAGTCGGGAGGCCCGGTCTATTCTCCAAATGTGCTTTTTGTTCTCCTTTTAAAAGTGAACTGAAAGGTCGCTTAGTTGCCAAGAGCAAAGTTCTGGGTTCTCAGTTTGTCCTACAGCAGCTGATATCACTAACACCAAAACCAAGGTTGATGATAATGCTTTAGATATTAATGATGTCCACAGAAGGTGGAGGAGACTAAGAACACTGGACTCAGGTTTTGGCAAGAGCAAACTATTTTGTTTTAAATTGCATTTAGTCCTCAGTGTATTTTCTGTCACTGACTTGGCTCTTAATCGGTTTGGGCTAGATTGTGCAACCCGTTACTCCTGCTGGTGAGCACTTACTCATGCAAGTAGTCCCAGTGAAGTCAAGGGAACTGCTTGTCTAAGTGCTCACCAACAGGTGAAATTCACCCCTGTGCAAAGGGTTAGCATGAGGCCTACTTCTACTTTAAATCCTATAACTGAAAATGTAGGTGGGCAACACGTAAAGGTTGCATGATCTAGTCTTTTCTTTGTATTTTTCTTTTGATATAGAAAAAACGTTGTCCGAATGTGATCCTTAGTAAGCTAGCATGGGTTCGGAAGTTTGTACCTGGTGCATAGATAATACAGTGGTAGACATATTAGAGGTGTCATACTTAGTTAGATTTATACACCTTACTTGTACTCGTCACTCCAATATCTGCATTTTGTGGTTTACTTCATATATTAACTTCTCTCTATGTACATTCTGACTGAACTCCTTTACCAGGCAGCATTTTCCCATCTTGTATTCTTTTTCCTGCTGTTTAGATGGGATCTGAGCTAAAATAGCTGTGTAGCATTTTGTAGACAATTTTTGCAGATAATAGTTGCTTAGCAGCTATTTACTTCAAAAGTGGAATACTTCAGTGAGGTCTTTCCTTGTAAACTACTCTTAATGAATGTTATTAATTTGTATTTCAGTAGTGCCTAGAGGTCCCCTGTAAGGAGGCGCCCTGGCTCCCCGTCGCACCTGAGAGGAACGAGCCGGAGCAGGCACCTCCGTGGGCGGAGCCACTACCGCCTGTTCCCGCCCCCCGGAAGTCAAGGGGCGGGACAGGAAGTATAAGAGCCAGGCCTCAGAGCTCAGTTCAGGGCCGGCCGCTGAGGAGGACGGACGTGGAGGCCCGAGCTCAGGCTCGGCCCATCCTACCTCAGGCCCACTACCCAGAGGAGCGCTGGCCGGAGCTGCCCCGGGCCCACTATCCAGAGGAACACTGGCTGGAGCTGCCCCGGGCCCACTATCCCGAGGAGCGTTGGACCGACCTGCCCCGCACCAGGTACCCCGAGGACCTCCAGCCGCAACGACCCTGTGCCGGCTATCCGGAGGAGCCACCGGATCCTACGGCCTCCCAGCTTTCCGAGGAACCCATGGTCTGGGAACCGCCGACGTACGCCGAGGAGGGGACAGGTACGGGAGAAGGGATTGGAAGTTTAGCCGGTGCGGCTTGTACCCACCCAGTCAGGGCCGCTAAGGGCCGAAGGCCGCATGATGCGTCTTGTATCGGCCACGATCCTCTGCATCACGCCAGTCAGTGCGTTTCGTGCGGATCCCCACTGACCGCCAGCGGCGACAGCCCCGCACCAGGGGGCCCTGGGATGACGCAGACAGTAGAGGAGCTGGTGGGCCTGCATCCCCTGCCACCCGTAACGAAGGTGGCAGTATATCCCCCTTCACCCAAGCTACATCATTGTTTGCTTGCTGCTCTTGCCCTGCTCCAAAGGGGTCAGACCCCCTGAACTATTTGCTGCTTTGCCCTGGCTCCAAAGAGGTCAGAGCGCCCTGAAACTATTGCTGCTCTTTGCCGTTGCTCCCCAAAGGGGATCAGGCCCCCTGAACTATTGCTGCTCTGCCCCTGCTCAAAGGCGTCAGAGCCCCTGAACTATTGCTGCATCTGCCTTGCTCCCAAGAGAGTCAGAGCCCCTGAACTATTCAGTGTCTGCCCTGCTCAAAGGGTCAGAGCCCCCTGACTGTTTCTGCCCCGCCACTTGCCTGAGGGCTTGGGCTATAGACTGCTGTTTGCTCAGACCCTAAGCTGAGCCTGACTGTGTGCTGCCCCGCCCTGCCTGAGGGCTTGGGCTATAGACTCTGTTTGCTCAGCCCCCTAAGCTGAGCCTGACTGTGTGCTGCCCCGCCCTGCCTGAGGGCTTGGGCTATAGACTTTGTTTGCTCAGCCCCTGAGCTGAGCCTGACTGTTTGCTGCCCCGCCCTGCCTGAGGGCTTGGGCTATAGACTTGGTTTGTTCAGCTCCTAAGCTGAGCCTGGATTGTTTGCTGCCTGCCCTGTCTAAGGGCCAGGGCCTATAGACTTTTGTTCCCTCAGCCCCCGAGTACGGGAGCGGAGCGCGAGCCGTCCGGCGGCCTGGAAGGAGGCGCCCTGGCTCCCCGTCGCACCTGAGGGGACGGGGCCCGAACGCACCGGCTTACATCCCCCCAAAAGATTAGGGATTCATTGTGCTACACAGACACAAAGTTAGAGACGGTGCCAGCTCCCAAGAGTTTACAGTCTAAATAGACAATATAGACAACAGAGGAAAGAGAGAGATGGAGAGTGAAGTGATTAGGACTGGGAATAGAACCCATGTGTCTTATTGGCTGGACCATAATGTCTAAGAACACCACCGTAGCTGTATATTTATGAATAACTAACCTTTACATATTTTGGTTTTCCCCATGCTAGTGCCACCTTAGTTTCTATAACACATTCAGATTATCTTCATTTGTAATTTAGCAAAGACTTCATTACTTCAGTTATTAAAGAAAGTTAATTTAAATGCTTAGTAAAGCCGGTGACCTGATGTGCTCTATGAGCTTCAAACTCGGGCATTAAAAAATGTTATCAAAACACAGTGGTAGCCTTAATCTGAATTTACTAGATTTGTTGACTTCAGGCTAACATAAGGCCAGATTTTCAAGAGTCTCCTAAACTCCATTCACAAAATGTGGATAGATATCTACTTACTTGTATGCATGTGCATGCACAAATGCATAGTTGCATTTATACTTATTTGTTCACTTGCATATTAAGAATGTGCCAATAGATGCATGTGCACGTTTTCAGGCCATTTATTATGCTCCTTTGGAAACTCAGCCTTTAACGTTAGCAAGAATGTTATATGATTTATCTCCAACGTTAAAGCTGTAATGATTTTTCTATGCCATTCGTTCAGAGTACCTGAAATACACATGTGAGAGACTCTATCGTGGCTATTTATGTGGCTCCCCATTATTGTATTATCTGATTATCTCATAATCTTTAATTTATTTGTCCTCCCCTCCCTTCCATGAGATAGAGAAGTACTATTGTTACTTACAGATGAGGCACTGAGTGAGAATTTCTGGGTTCTAAACATAACTGAGCCACTTGTGCGCTATGGGCTTGATCTTGTAAAGTGTGAGTGCCATCTATATGTAAGCCCTGTGGCCTAAGGCCTTAGGGAATAAAAATATCTTTATTTTCACCTATTGGTGAAATGGAAGAAGGTGGTCTTCAGAGACAGAGTTCCAGCCAAGCCCATAGGACTACACAGCTATTTTAAGCATCATCACGTGAGCTCTGCAAGCCCGAATCTGTAGACAAGGGCTCTGAGACCTGCTGCCATGGGATCCTGCTTCTGTAGACATATCTTCAAGGTCTAGAGTCCAGGGTGGCCTCACCATGTGTACAGTCCCTGAGCTGGGACCTCAGGGCTTCAAAGTTCTGTGGCTCCAGGGCAGCCCTTGCATGTGGAATGCCCTGGGGTTGGAGATCCCAGGGTTTCCATACTACTGGGCCAGCTGACTTCCCTGACTCCTGACTCCCACAGGCAATGGGCCATCTTCCCTGAGAATCAGCTGGACCAGGAGTCTGAGGATCCTGAGGTCCCTAACTCTGAGTCAGTCAGCGTGGTGGGGCTGCTATGGAGCTGGGGATTCCAGAAGCTCTGGACTAAAATCAATATGATTTTTGTCTGTTTCACTGCTGCCTGCCAGTTAGGTCAGTTTCACTATGACAAGAATCATGTACATTTTAGTCAGCCCCTGCTGGGGTTCTCGGGGAGCATACTTCATTTTAGAAATGCTCTGTTGCAGTGCACCAGGAGGCTGAATTCACAGTGCACAGTCAGCCTTAATTCTGGCATTTCCTAACTTTTGAGTTCATGACTTTGCAACCTTAACAGTGTTCTTTTAATGTAACATGGGGGTTTATGGTTCCTCGACCCACCTGATGTCCCAGGTAAGTCACTCTGTTTTGGCCTATTTGATACTTTTTGGCCTTAACAGTTAGTCCTGCCTGCCTGATGCGCTCAAAGACCTTTTCCAGGTGTACAGTACTATTGTTTACAAAAGACCCTTTCAACCTTAACTGGTTCCTTGCTTATGCAAGCAACTGGCATACTGAGAGAAACAGAAAAAAAAAATTCTCTCTGGCTCCTTTTAAAACCAAAACCCTTCTCTCTGCTATAAAGCCCTGAGAGAAAAAAGAAATATATTCCTACTGTCTGGATCTTATCTATCCCAATCGCTGCCACTCTATATACGCATAAGTCCAATTCTGGAACCTTAGCGTCCAAATGTGGTGCCTGCATGAACCCTCCAAGTTATTACCAGCTTGGATCTGCTATCCGCTGCACCAAGACAAGAATTCCAGATGCCTGCCTCACTCTGGTCTCCTCCAAAACCTTCCCTGGGCCCCAAGACTCAGATGCCCTAGTCTTACAAAAAGGGAATAACCCCACTTCCTTCCCCTCTTTACTCCCCCCAGATTTTTTCCAGCCTGGGTACACTCGAGAGATACCATGTTTCAAGCCTTGAAATGCAAACACGAGAGATCAAGTTTCTTCACCCTCAGTCAGAGTCCCTGCAAAGGTAAGCTTGCAACTCTGACACAAGAGAGATTTTCCCTTCCTCCCCTTTCCTTCCTCCCAACAATTCCTGGTGAGTCTAACTAGGAAAATCCAAACAGGTCTTAAAAAGAAAGCTTTATATAAAAGAAAGAAAAAGACATAAAAATGATCTCTCTATCAAGTTGACAATATACAGAGGTATTTG
>NC_133769.1:257417926-257471292 GCF_003597395.2 Chelonoidis abingdonii
GCTTAAGAAAAAAATGAATAAATCAGCCTTATCCAAAAAGAAATACATTTTAACATTCCAGCAACTACACACATGTAATACAAACATATGAAACCTATTGTCTTCTCCCTTTTGACTACCTGAAACTGAGTTAGAAACCTGGAGATAGAAATCACTCTCAGTAGCCGAAAGCCAGGACAGAACAAAGAACACCCACCCAAAATTCCCTTCCTGCGCTTTGAAAATCCGGTTTCTGATTGGTCCTCTGGTAGGTGTTGGTCCCTTTGGTACCTTACAGGTTAAGAACATTCCATTAGCTATCTGTTTCTGGAACAATTACAGCACTAAAGATGTTGCCTTAGTAGACATAAAAAAAACCAGAATCCAGATGCAGAGTAAATAATCTAATCCTCTAACCCTCTATTTTATCCACCGTTATGTTGTAATCTCTTGAAATCCCTCGTATACTTTACCAGCACCAAACTCCAATGTATCCAAACAAGTTAATCCAAAAACAACACATTTAAACTCTTCTTCTTCTTCTCTTTATCCCCATAAATTAGGTCAGGTATCATGAGCATCCACCATCTTCTCTTTCAGAAGTGGACTAATGTTCACTGCTTCCCATCTCTTTGTGCAATCCGTCTATCACTTTTGGCACTTTCCAGAATCTTGCCTACCACCCTCTCTCCTACAGTGCTATATTCACCAGGTACCCTTATCAATCTCATGTATGTTATAAACCAAACTCTGGACCTAATATCGCCGGATGTTTGGTTGACAATAATAGACTATTAAAAAGTCAACATTCTGTAAGATACCTTGAAATTCTAGATATTCTAAATTCATCTTTCTTCATATGACCTAATTGGACCATACATTGTGTTACCTTTTTACCTTGTATGATCTATCCCTCTTCTGAGTCTAATATTCGGTTGCGCTTACATTATAGATTTTGAACTCTCTCGCTGTAGACACAATCATAAGATGGGGACTACAAATTTAATCATCTTGGATATTGTATGTATCGAGCCTGAAAATAAGTTCCGAGCAGCTGAAAACATGTGGAAATAATTGAGATTTATCTATATTACAGACCTGATGAATAGTGGAGACCTTATAAATGTATGACCTCCTCTGGGGTTCATCATAATGTCTCCTGGTCAGTCTACATCATTGTAACTGATAAGAACTTCTGTGGATGGCCAAAAAAAAAAAAAAAACCGTCTCCGCGCAGCTGTTCTTTCAATACAATCTAAATCTCTTTTTCTTTCTCTTTAATGGGAGGGGGGAGTGTTACAGCTCTAGGACTAGAACTCTTCGCTGAAGTTTAAAGTTTACCAATCCAGTGTGCAGCTAGGTACTGGCATGCAGATGTGTTAGTGCCAAGAAGTTTCTGCATAGCACCCGGGCAGTGGACGACTGCAGCCCTCTGCACTGAGATTCACATGTGAGTTTCTTAAGGGCACATTGTTCAAGTGGTTTGCATCTATGAGCCACCTCTCTGCGCTGGCCAGCCAAAGGGGGCTGCACGACCATCTGAGGAACGGATAGTACAGCATGTTACTTATCCTCACATACTCCTGTAGTTAAGGAGTACTATGATACCCATACAGCTGCACAGAGGAGCTAGCAGGACTCCCCAGTATCTCACAGGATGTTCTGTGGATGGAGAAGGGATTCCAAAACTCATTTTTTCAAGCCCTAGGTTAGCACTCTAACCACTGGACCAAGCCATCCTGTCATGTTTGGATCCAATCACTCTTCCTTCAAATCAAAGGTATGTTTACTAGGTTACAGCTAAGCATATGTCTTATTAGATTTGCAAAGTCTTAAACATGCCACCTTCAAAGAACATTGATACTTAACACTCCATGGTTAAATCTAGTAGTAACTTCTACAATGTTTTGTCATTCATCTCTCCCCGTCCCCGGTCTCCTTATAAAAGCTGAACATTTGTTCATAATGCAAAGACAATACAAAAAAGGCAAGCAGGTATACTGAAGTCCTCAGCCAGGTTACTTCAGGAACAATTCGCTCGAGTTACCTGCCACTGGGAAAGTTTTGGTGACAAACTGCTCTCCTTCTTAGAGTTGATAATTGGTTTTCTATACTCAATAAAAAAAGGGAAACTCACATTAAGTACATAGCTTTTGCCTCCTGCATGCGAACCTCTCCCTTGGGGATAACTTTCTAATGGGAAATTAGAGCGTTTCCTTCTCTCTTTGGGTCTCACAGCTATGCTGGATTTCGCCTTTAAAGTGCATTTAGGAGAAAGAAGCAAGAAAGAGGCAGCACCATGGAGTAGGTTTTTTAAAACCACTTTCTGTAGGATAAATTTGTCTCAATTAGGGTACAGAGGAAAAGCATGTTACATCTTTATTGTGCTTCTATGCAGTTTGAAATCTTTCAAAGGAAGGCCACCCCTTGTCTGGGTGATCCCAATATTTCAGGGATATTGCCCACCCTCAGAGTTGTATGAATTTTTACAGCAGAATGCTTACTCCTTTTTTTTAGGTTCTCTCCACTAGACTCAATTTACTTCTGTACCCCAAATACCCAACATGATAGCAAGGGAAAATACAATATTATTTGCCATTATTATAATATCATACTTGGTTTCCAGATTACACTACTTTGTCAGGCAAAAGTTATTCTGGTAGAATGTTATTTTATTGTCATCCAAAGTCGAATCAATGTTGAGACTCCAGTGACTTTGGCATACTCACTCACAGTGGCATTTAAAATCATAGAATATCGGTTGGAAGAGACCTTTAAGATTCATTCTAATTCCAACACCTGCTTGGAGCAGGGATCTGTCCCCAGACAGATTTTTTGCCCAGATTCCTTAAATGGGTCCCCTCAAGGCTGCTTAAAGTGGGTTGGGCGAAGTCAGGGATAGCTGTCTGACTTACCTGGGCTTCAAAACCAGAACTAGAAGCTTTAGAGAAGTTGCCTTCCAGGTACATCTTTCATGGAGGCTGCCCTGTTATCCAGTGTTGGTAGCATTTTGGTCTGCTTACAGGGTTCCTCAGGCCCATGAGTTTCTCCCTTGGCTTTACCCAGAGCAGGAAAAAGGACTATCACTTTAGCTGTTGACACTCTCAAAGAAACATAAGCATTCATACCTCTTTGGGCCTCAAAGCTAAGAAAAGAGTGGCTTCTCATCGTCAGATCTTGTGTGGGACACTCTGGCTTCAGAGAGACCACTTCTTGGTACCAAAGGTACAGGCACCATCAGGCTTGCCACTCCCCATGCTGCTTCCTACTTGGTCAGTTAGAGCAGAGTCATTGACTCTGGTTCCCGGAGTTCTGTTGAGACCAGCTCTTCTTCTTCAGTAGTGGGGCTGGAACCATCACCTTGATCACAGTAAGGCAAAAGGGGCCTCATTTCAGTACAACCACCCCTAGAGGCCTATACAGGTTGCAAAAGGATCTTTCTGAGCATCTCCGTTACCCCCTTAATGATTACTCAGACAGGTGTCTTACCGCGGCCACTGTTATGGCATTTCACGTGTTGTCTCCTGTGTTGGTTCTGCTCCAGCCACCTAGCTGCTTCCAGGGTCCAGAAGTTTCACATCCTTTGGTGATGGAGTGGCTTTAAGACTGTGAGTATCCCCTCCCCACAGTGCTGTTACCAATAGCTAGAAAGCCCCCATTATTGCTGCCTGTTACAGTAATTGAGTCAGATCTTGATTCCCAACTGCTGTATGACACCACCTGGTAATTGTGCCTCCATGACCTGCGAGTACTTGTGCTCCTCCTTAAATTTGGGTGGATTCCTACATATTCCATATTAGGGAATCAGGGCATTCTCCATGGATCAATTATCGTCCATAGGAATCATCCTAATACAACAGCATTGTAGAGATTGGGGGCCACTATTCTACTGGGTACTCTGCGGAGATGTCTCTGGCGTCTAAAGATTTCATCATTTCAGCCCGCACCTATAGAATTGGATCCCCAAGAGGGACACCTCTCCACCGTTGATAGACTGGTAGAAATCAGTACCAAATACCCACTACACATGGGAATCATTCTCAAGTTGTAAAGTCTTCTGTGCAGATCCATAGGGCTCTTGACCCTGGTTCCGACGTCATTGAGGCACCAAGGATTGGGTTTGCCATTTGTTGTCTTCAGTCTGGTCTTGATACAGTGGAAGTTTTTGACCAGCCCCTGGAGGGATCTCTCCTCCTCTGAATACCATCTCCTCATCAGTATGAGCACTGGACTGGAATTCAGTTCTCTGTTACTGGATGATTTTAAGGCCTATTCAAGAAATTTTGACAAGCAATGACCACCTCCTTGGGTATACATCACAGCATGTGGAAGAATCTACCCAATCGGCCATAGACATGTTTATTTGTACACGCCGCCATGTCTTGAAGTTGCTCTTCCCTGTAAATGATTGTGACTAGCAGTAATCTGTTTCAACTCTGATGCCGTTGTCCTCGTGCCCATAGCAAATTGCATGGAATGCTAGCACAGGTTCCATTCAGGACTTGAGAGTTTTATTCAATATGCCAACCAGGATCCTATTAGGTGGCATCACTAAATGAGCACTTGCCATGGTGAACAAAAGCACTAAGGACAGAGATGGCAAACAAATTTGGACCTCTTTGGCCAAAATATTTATTTAACTGTGAGTTTTATAACTGCTCATGGCACTCTCAGGCTCTATTAGCCCATTTATGGGCTATTCAAATTGGGATGCAGTCTCGAAATCCCTTAGGACTCCAGGGCAGTGTTTCAGTCCCTTCTCGTGGAAAGGCATGTGGTTGCAAGGTCTGCATATAAAAGCATTTTTGGAATGCAGCAGACCCGCTGCCAAGAGTCTGGCAATTGTGGTCGCCAGGGTGATGTGCATTATGGCTCAGTCTCTATGAACTCCTGACCACCAAATGTGTGATCAGTTAGACCCTGAGCATTGTGGCAGCCACAACAGGCAGATACCTGTTGAAAGATTTCTCTTGTAGTATTAGATCCCTCCAATCTAGTGTCCATCACCAGTGGTTGGGGATTTTTGCTATGCCATGTTAGCTGATGGGCATCTGCCATTGTATGGCAGTTCTTATTACCTCCCTCAATAAACTTATCTATTGCTCAGTCTTTGAAGCCAGTTAGGTTTTTGTCCCACTTGCTACTTCCTTGAATGCATTGTTCCAGAATTTCACTCTGATGATAATCTTTACTAATTTTTGAGCTCTAAATGTGTTGATGGCAGTTTATGTCCATTTGTTCTTGTGTCCACGATTTGGCGCTTAACTTAATAATTTCCTCTTCCTCCCTGTGTATATATAAAGATGAGTCTAGTCTCGCTCAGCCCTTGTCTGTTGGTTAGGTTTAAAACAAGCCAAAGCTCTTTGAGTCTCTCCAATAAAGTGGTTTTCCATTCCTCGGATTATCTGTGCCATTCTCTGCAACTCTTCCAGTTTGAATCTCTCTATTCTTTAAACATGGAAACTTAGAATTGCGCACAGTTATTCCAGATAGATCTCACTGGTGCTTGTATGAATTGGTAACAACACTTCTCTTTCTCTACTAAAAACTGCACCGTGATGCATCCTCCGGACAGCTTTTTTCACAGCTGCATCACGTTGAATCTCATGATCAACAAATTCACTCAGATCTTTATCCTCCTGTCACTTCCAATGATAAGTCTCCAGCTTTATAGCAAATTCTTGTTGTTAGTACCTAATGCATGCCATTAGCAGGATTTTACCTGGAAGATTTAAGAAATGGAATGTTTGAGGAAAGTGATAGAGCATTCATCCTCCGGCAGCATAAGAGTGATGATAATAGAATTGTGGTCACATGAAAGGATGAATAAATGACAAGAAGATCAGCCTTGCATTAATGACAAAAGCGAGAGAAAATTGCAAATCGATCATCTCAGTCCTCCTTATGACCAGCAAGTCCTAACTTCTTGCCATATTGATCATATAACTTAAAGGCCGGGGAAATCGAAGATATGACTTTTCCAAGTCAGAGGCCAGAAGCGACACTTCTCAAAGTCACACGTGGCTTGAGCATTGGTAAAGAAACTGAATCGGCATTGACCCGTTTTAATTCAAATCCGATGACAAAGTGTTTCTGGTTTTGTAGCAAAATAGTTGGACAAAGAATGCCAAACGGTTGCTTGCACTTTCTGAAGTACAATTACTGGCATAACTTAGCAGTGCTCTGAAGGCAAACATTGAAAAGTCACGGGCCATTTATTGGCCTAACCAAATGAATTGGAGGTGGAGCCATGGCTCAAGCTGGAAATAAAATGCAAAGACACAGAAAAACGCAGCACATTATTAATTGTAGTACCCAGCACTGGAAGGAATGTGCTCGAGCATCTTGATTTCTTGACAGAAGGGTCAGCTGCAGGGGAGTGGCAATATATGGCTGTGTGGGGCCCTGCCCGCCTCTGCTGGGGGAAGGGGACTGGCCACTTCGCCGAAGGAAGTGAAGTGGCCTGGCCCCAGCTCTGATTTGCTCCCCCGTGTCTCCCAGACTTAGAGGGAAGGGGGGGTACCGGCCCCCCAGCACTCACTGGTGCGTGCGACTGTGGAGCCAGGTTCACTCTATTACCAGTGGAGTACAGGCCGACTGCTTGTGAGTCTTCATGAGAGTAGGGGTGGATTCCTGCGGAGGAAGAGGCGGTTGCCGAGACAGAGCAGGGGTGGGGGCCTTGGGGAAAAAAAGCCAGACAGAGGGTGGAGCAGCTTGCAGCTGGCAGAAGTCAGGATACTTTTGGTGCCCCAAATTCCCGGTGGCCCTATGCAGCTACATACTTTGTGTATGGGTAAAGATGGCCCTGATATGCCATAATGTAATTAAATTTAACATCCTTGTGACGGGAAAAACCACAGCGAGCCCACACTGTTGATTTTTAGAAAGGGGACTACAACAAATGAGGGAAGTGCCAAAGTGAATCACTGGCAAACTGCATGGAACTTTTTAAGACATATAATAGAGGCTCAACTCTCAATGTAGGCCCCAATTAAAACACATAGTAATGAGAGTCAGAAAAGGTGCAACTGTGCTAAACACAAAGTGAGAGAAGCAGGGAGAGGCCAAAAAGGAATCCTTTTAAAAAGTGGCAGGTTAAATCCTCATGAGGAATGAAGAGAGAATAACTCTGGCAATGTGGAGTGTAAAAATATAATTTGGAAGGCCAACAAAAACGAACAGCTAGCCAAAGATTCAAAAGAGTAATTTAGCAAAGAAATTTTTTTAAGCTACATCAAGAGCAGGCCAGTGGGGCTCTGGACGATAAGATGCTAAAGGGAGTACTCAAGGACAATTAGGCCATGTGGAAGAAACGAGAAAACTAAATTGATTTCTTTGCATCAGTCTTCACGGTTGAGGATGTGAAGGAGATTCCCAAACCTGAGCATTCTTTTTATGGTGACAAAAATCTGAGGAACTGTTCCCAGTTTGAGGTGTTCATTAGAGGAGGTTTTGGACAAATTGATAAATTAAGCATTTAATAAGTCACCAGGACATATGGAATTCACCAAAGGACTCCTGTAGGAACTCAACGTGAAATTGCCATGAACTACTAACTTGTGATTTGTACCTTTATATGTAATAGCTTCTGTTCACAAATGGACTTGGAAGTAGATAAGTGACGCTTTTAACAAGGGCTCCAGAGGTTATCCCAGGCAATTAACAGGCTGGTAAGCTGACTTTAGGAAATTGGGTTGAAACTATAGTACAAGAACAGAATTGTTTCAAACATATATGGACCATAATTTTGTTGGAGAGTTAACATGGGTTTTGTAAAGGGAAATCATGTCTCTACCAATCTACTAGAATTGTTTGAGGGTCAACAGCATGGACAAGGCGGGGATCCGTGGATATGTGTACTTATTTTCGAGAAGCGTTTGACAAGGTCCCTCTTTAGCAAAGTAAGCTGTTCGTCGGGAGAGAAGGGAAGGTATTCTCATGGATTGGTAACTGGTTAAAAGACAGGAAGAAGGGTAGGCATAAATAGTCATTTTCAAGAATGGAGTAGGTTAATAGTAGAGTCTCAGGGTCTGTACTGGGATCAATCCTACTTCACACATTCATATGAAGCAGAAAAAGTATCAGAGGTGTCAGTGTGTTCAGTCTGATCTTGTAAAATCAACAAAGAGTCCCTGTGGCACCTTAAAGCTAACAGCATGTATTGAGGCATAGCTTTCGTTGGATGAGCACCCCCTTCATCGACACATGTATGGAAATTTCCAGAGGCAGCGTATAATAGCGGCAAGACTCAGATATGGACGGAACAAGTTAGTTCAATCCAGGGAGTGTGAGGCCCTCTCTAGCAGCAGAGGTGTGAACACCAAGGGAGGAGAAACTGGTTGGTATGTGGCAGCCATTCACAGTCTTGTTTCACCCTGGCTGATGGTGTTAAATTGCAATTGAACTGAAACTCAGCAAGTTTCTCTTTGAAGTGCTGGTCCTGAACTGTAGATGGCTACCTTTACCATCTGCTATTGTGTGCCAGGGAGGTTGAAGTGTTTTCCCTACATGTTTTTGTTATATTGCCATTCCTAATAGTGACTTGTGTCCATTTATCCTTTTTAGTGGGACTGTCCAGTTGGCCGTATGTAATAGCAGAGGGGGCATTGCATGCATATTGATGGTGGAGGGGGGGGCATATTACATTGGTGACGTGCAGTGTTGAATGAACAGTGATGGTGTGGCTGATCCGTTAGTCCTGTCGATGTGTCGTCGTATTGTATGGATATGTGGCGGAGATTCTGGCATCGAGGGTTTGTTGCATGGATTAGTCCGCTGAGTAAGAGTTTTGATGTTGTGTCGTGGTGTGGTCGAGAATTATGCTTTAAAGATTTGGCGGGTTCTGTCCGGGCGCAGGCTGGCCTGCACCCAAGGCCTGTGAAAGCAGGGGAATCATTGTCATCAGGCATGGGTTGTAGATTCATTTATGTGTCGTAGAGGTCTTAGCTTGAGGACTTGCAGTGTGCCAGTGGAGTCTGTTGGTTTCTTTTCTGGGGCTTGTCTTGTACCAGAGGCTTTCTGGGTACGTCTGGCTCTGTTGATTCACAGATGTGTACCCAGAAGCCTTCTTGCATCCCTCACTGATTGAACGTACCTTGTTATCTCCAGACTGATTCTTGCCTGCGATTATTTATACTTGCCTCTGGAATTCATTACATGCATCTTGATGAAGTGGTTTCACTTCACAAACGTCATGCTCCAATATATACTGTAAACAGTCTTAAGTGCAACAGGACTCTTTGTTGCTTGTTACAAAAAAAAAGTAACAAGTAAGTGGCAGAATTTGCAGATGATCAAAACAATCAAGATGTTAAGTCCAAAGGCAGACTGAGAGCTCACGGCTAGATCTCACAAAACTGGGCCAATGACTGGGGCACTTAAATGGCAGATTGAAATTCATGTTGATAAATGCAAGGTAATGACTTAATATAATCCAACTCTCTACATCTTAACAATGGTGTGGGTCTAAATTAGCTGTTACCACACAAGAGAGAGGTCTTGGAGTCATTGTGGATAGTTTCTGAAAAAAAGTCCATCAATTGTTGCAGCAGCAATCAAAAAACCAGGGAATGTTGGGGAATCATTATAAAAGGTAGATAATAAAGATGGAAAATTCTATTGCTGCTATATAAATCCATGGTACCGCCCACATCTTGAATACGCGTGCAGGATTGTGGTTGCCCCATCTCAAAAATGGTATATTTAGACTGGGAAAGGTTCAGAAATGATTAGGGGTATGGTACAGCTTCCTACGAGGAAGGTGTTCGGGCCAGGAGTCTGAAAAAAAATGGCCACATCATCGAGGTAGCAACTCTGCATATTTCTCCCGTCCTGCAGTAGACAACCTACCAGCCTCTGGAAGTGGCGGATGCATGTTCGCAGGCCCGAAAGAAGTACTTTAATTCATACACTCGCCGCATGAGCTGACGAATGCTGACCTTTCTTGGCAGGTTCATTACTAAGCGGGTTACTTGCCAGTACCCTGGTTAAGTCTATTGTAGAGATGAACTGGCACTTCCCAACTTCTCCAATAGCTCATTTTGGTGCGTGGCATTGTGATAGTTGTCCGGACGAGTTACCGCATTTAGCTTACGGTAGTCCACTCGCAAAGGTATTTCCCCATTCTGTTGGGTACCAAAACCACTGGAGATGCCCATGTCTGGTAGATGAGCGTATTATACCCAATCTGTAGCATGTGCTGGATCTCCATTCTATAGCAGCTTGGGCGTTGTTGGAACACCGGTAGGGTGGCTGTTCTAATTGGAGTGAGCATTTACCTTGGTGTCAATGGAGTGGTATTGCCGTTCAGTCCGCTTAAAGAAAAATGAATAAACAGCCTTATCCAAAAAGAAATACAATTTAAAACATTCCAGCAAACTACACACATGTAAATACAAAAACAATATGAAAACCTATTGTCTTCTCCCTTTTGTACTTACACTTGGAAACTGAAGATTAGAAACCTGGAGATAGAAATCACTCTCATAGCCGAGAGAGCACAGACAGAACAAAGAACACCCACCCCAAAAATTCCCTTCCTGAGCTTTGAAAAATCCGGTTTCCTGATTGGTCCTCTGGTCAGGTGTTTGGTTCCCTTGGTTAACCCTTTACAGGTAAAAGAAACATTAACACTTAGCTATCTGTTTCTGACAATACAGCACTAAAGATGTTTGCTTAGTAGACATAAAAAAAACCAGAAGTCCCAGTATGCAAAGTAAATAATCTAAATTCCTCTTAACCTCTCTATTTTATCACAGTTATGTTGTAATCTCTTGTAAATCCCTCAGATACTTTACACAGCACCAACTCCAATTGTATCCCAGTTAAATCCAAAACACACACAATTTAAACTCTTCTTCTTCTTCTCTTTATCCCATCAACTTAGGTCAGGTCATCATGCAAGCATCCACCATCTTCATCTTTCAGAAGTGGCACTAATGTTCACTGCTTCCCATCTTCTTTGGTGCAATCCGTCTATCACTTTGGCAACTTTCCCAGGAATCTTTCCTACCACCCTCTCTCCTACAGTGCTATATTCACCAGGTACCCTTCATTCATCCTCTGTATGTTATAAACCAAACTCTGGACCTAAAATATCGCCGATGTTTGGTTGATAGACTATTAAAAAAGTCAACATTCTGTAAGATACCTGCAAATTCTAGATATTCTAAATTCATCTTTTCTTCATATGACATTAATTGGACCATACATTGTGTTACCCTTTTTACCTTAGTATGATCTATTTATTCCCTCTTCGGAGTCTAATCATATCGTTGCTATTACATAATAGATTTGAACTCTCTCGCTGTAGACACAATCCATAAGATCTGGGGACATACAATTTAATCATCTTGGATAATTGTATGATGGTAGCCCTGAAAATTAAGTTCGAGCAGCTGCAAAACATGTGGAATAATGAGATTTTATCTATATTACAGACCTGATGAAATAATGTGGAGACCTTATAACAAATTGTATTGACCTCCTCTGGGGTATCATCATAATGTCTCCTGTGTCAGATCTACATCATTGTAACTGGATTTTAAAGAACTTCTGTGATGGTTCAAAAAAAAAAAAAAAACCGTTCCGCAGCACTGCTTCTTTCAATACAATCTAAATCTCTTTTTCATTTCTCCTTTTAATTGGGGGGGGGGGGGAGTGTTACCAGTCTTTCTAGGACTAGAACTCTCTGCTGAAGTTAAAGTTTACCCAACATCAGTTGTAGGCTAGATTGTTACTGGCGCTTATGCAGATTGTGGTAGGGTGCAAGAAGTTTTCTGCTACCTTATGCACCCTGGGCAAGGGACAGATACAGTTGCAGCCCCTGCACTTGAGATTCACAATGTGAGTTTCTAAGGGCACATTGTTTCAAGGTGGTTGCATCTATGACCCACTCTCTGCGCTGGCCAGCCAAAGGGGCTGCACACATCTGAGGAAGGATAGTACAGCATGTGTACTTATCCTCACAGTACTCCTGTGAGTTAAGGAAGTACTATGATACCCATTTACAGCTGCACAGAGAAGCTAAGGGACTTCCCCAGTATCTCACAGGATGTCTGTGATGGAGAAGGGATTCAAACTCATTTTTTCAAGCCCTAGGTTAGCACTCTAACCACTGGACCAGCCATCCTGTCATGTTTGGATCATCCAAATCTTCCTCAAATCAAAGGTATGTTTACTAGGTACAGCCTAGCATATGTCTTTAGATTTGCAAAAGTCTTAAAAATGCCACCTTCAAAGCAACATTGAAATACTTAACACTCATGGTTAAATCTAGTAGACTTCTACAAATGTTTGTCATTCCATCTCTCCCCCCGACTCCCCGTCTCCTTTAATAAAGACTGAACATTTGTTAATGAATGCAAAGACAAATACCAAAAAGGAAGCAGGGATATACTGAAGTCCTCAGCTTCAGGTTACTTCAGGAAAACAATCAGCTAGAGTTACTGCACTGGGAAAGTTGGTGACAAACTGCTCTCCTTCTTAGAGTTGATAATGGTTTTCTATATCAATAAAAAAAGGGAACTCACATTAAGTACATAGCATTGCCTCCTGCTGGAACATAAACTTGGATAACTTTCTAATGGAAATATAGAGCGTTTCCTTCTCTCTTTGTGTCTCCAGCTATGCTGGATTTCGCCTTTAAAGTGCATTTAGGAGAAAGGAGAAAGAGGCAGCACCATGGAGTAGGTTTTTAAAACCACTTTCCTGATAGGAATAATTTGTCTCAATAGGGTACAGAGAAAATGCATGTTACTCATTATTGTGCTCCTATGCAGTGAAATCTTTCAAGGGAAAGGCCACCCCTTGCTCTGGGTGAAATCCCAATTCAGGGATATTGCCACCCTCAGAGATGTAGAATTTTACAGCAG
This sequence comes from Chelonoidis abingdonii, assembly GCF_003597395.2. Lineage (NCBI taxonomy): Eukaryota > Metazoa > Chordata > Testudines > Testudinidae > Chelonoidis > Chelonoidis abingdonii. The sequence goes on from NC_133769.1 coordinate 257,430,778, forward strand.
AATGCTTACTCCTTATTTTTAGGTTCTCTACACTAGACTCAATTTACTTCTGGTACCAAATACCCAACTTGTAGCAAGGAAAATACAAATATTATTTGCATTTATATAATATCATACTTGGTCCAGATTTACACTACTTTGTCCAGGCAAAAGTTATTCTGTAGAATTTATTTTATTGTCATCCAAGTCGAATCAATGTCTGAGACTCCAGTGAATTTGGCTACTCACTCAGTGGCATTTCATAAAATCATAGAATATCAGGGTTGGAAGAGACCTTAAGAGTCATCTAATCCAACACCTGCTTGGAGCAGGATCTGTCCCCAGACAGATTTTTGCCCCAGATCCTTAAATGGTCCCCTCAAGGCTGCTTAAAGTGGTTGGGCGAGAGTCAGGGATAGCTGTCTGACTTACCGAGGCTTCAAAACCAGAACTAAGAAGCTTAGAGAAGATTGCCTCAGGTACATCTTTATGGAGGCTGCCCTGTATCCAGTGTTGGTAGCATTTTGGTCTGTTACAGGGAGTTCCTCCAGGCCCATGAGTTTCTCCCTTGGCTTTACCAGAAGGCAAGGAAAAAAGACTATCCACTTTACTGTGACACTCCTCAAAGAAACATAAGCATTCATACCTCTCTTGGCCTCCAAAGCTGAAGAAAAGAGTGGCTTCTCCATCGTCAGAATCCTTGGTGTGGGACACTCTGGCTTCAGAGATGTACCACTCTGGTACCAAAGGTACAGGGCACCCTCAGGCTTGCCACTCCCCAGTGCTGCTTCCTACTGGCTCAGTTAGAGCAGAGTCATTGACTCTGGTTCCCGGTTCTGTTGAGACCAGCTGCTTCTTCTTCAGAGTGGAGGCTGGAACCATCACCCTTGATCACAGTAAGGCAAAGGCCTATTTCAGTACCAACCACCCTAGAGGCCTATACAGTTGCAAAGGATCTTCTGAGCCTCTCCGTACCACCCTTAATGATTACTCAGACCAATGGTGTCTTACCAGGGCCACTGTATGGCATTCACGTGTTGTCTCCTGTGTTGGTGTCTGCTCCAGCACTAGCTGCTTCAGGTCCAGAGTCACATCCTTTGGTGATGGAGCTGGCTTTAAGACTGTGAGTATCCCCTCCACCACAGTGCATGTTACCAATAGCTAGAAAGCCCCCATTGTTGCTGCCTGTACAGTAATTGAGTCAGATCTTGATCCCAACTGCTGATGACACCACCTGGTAATGTGCCTCCATGACCTGCCGAGTACTTGTGCTCCTCCTTAATTTGGAGTGGATTCCTACATATTCCACTATAGGGAATCCAGGGCATCTTCCATGGATCATTATCGGTCTCATAGGAATCATCCTAATAAAAACAGATTGAGAGATTGGAGGGCCACTGATCCTACTGGGTACTCTGGGAGATGTCTCTGGAGTCTAGATCATCATTTCAGCCGCACTATAGAAATTGGTCCCCAAGAAGGGACACCTCTCCACCCAGTATGATAGACTGGTAGAAATCAGTACCAAATAGCCACTACACTATGGAAATATCTCTCCAAGTGGTAAAGTCTTGCTGTGCAGATCCAATAGGGCTCTTGACCCTGGTTCCGACCGTCATTGAGGCACCAAGGATTGGGTTTGCCATTTGTTGTCTTCAGTCTGGTCTGATACAGTGGAAGTTTTTGACCAGCCCCTGGAGGGATCTCCTTCCTCCTCTGAATACATCCTCCTCATCAGATGAGGCACTGGTACTGGAATTCAGTTCTCTGGTACTGGATGATTTTAAGGCCTATCAAGAAATTTTGACAAGAATGACCACCTCCTTGGGTATACAAATCAAGCATGTGGAAGAAAATCTACCCAATCGCATAGACATTTTACACGCAGCCATGTCATGGAAAGTTGCTCTCCCTGTAAATGATGTGACTAAGCAGTCTGTTAAACTCTGATGCCGTTGTCCCTCGTGCCAGTAGCAAATTGCATGGAATGCTAGCACCAGGTTCCATCTCAGGGACTTGAGCAGTTTTATCAATATGCCACACCAGGATCCCTCATAGTGGCATCACTAAATGAAAAGCACTGCCATGGTAGAACAAAAGCAACTAAGGACAAGGATGCAAACAAATTGGACCTCTTTGGCCAAAATATTTATTTAACTGTGAGTTTATAACTGCTCATGGCACATCATCAGGCTCTATTAGCCCATTATGACTATTCAAATTGGGATGCAGTCTCGAAATCCCTTAGGACTCCAGGGCAGTGTTTCAGTCCCTTCTCGTGAAAGGTCATGTGGTTGCAAGGTCTGCATTAAAAGCATTTTTGGATGCAGCAGACCCAGCTGCCAGAGTCCTGGCAATGGTGGTAGCCAGGTGATGTGCATTATGGCTCAGTCTCATAGACTCCTGACCCCAAATGTAGTGATCAGTTAGACCCTGAGCATGTGAGCAAGCCACAACAGGCAGATACCTGTGAAAGATTTCTCTGTAGTAATTCAGATCCCTCCCCATCTAGTGTCCCATCACCAGCTGTTGGGGATTTTTGCTATTGGCAGTAGCTGATGGGCCATCTGCCATTGTAGGCAGTTCTATCATACCATCCCCTCCAATAAACTTATCATGCTCAGTCTTGAAGCCAGTTAGGTTTTTTGTCCCCACTGCTCTCCTTGGAAGGCTGTTCCAGAATTTCACTCTGATGAAATCTTTACCTAATTTTGAGCCTAAATGTGTTGATGGCCAGTTTATGTCCATTTGTTCTTGTGTCCACATTGGCGCTTAACTTAAATAATTCCTCTTCCTCCCTGGTGTATATATAAAGATCAGTCTTAGTCTCCTCAGCCTTCTGTTGGTTAGGTTAAACAAGCCAAGCTCTTTGAGTCTCCTCCAATAAAGTAGGTTTTCCATTCCTCGGATTATCCTAGTAGCCCTTCTCTGCAACTCTTCCAGTTTGAATTCATCTTTCTTAAACATGGGAAACTAGAATTGCGCACAGTATTCCAGATGAGATCTCACTGGTGCCTTGTATAATGGTAACAACACTTCTCTTTCTCTACTGGAAAAACCTCACCTGATGCATCCCAGGACAGCTTTTTCACAGCTGCATCACGTTGACATCTCATGATCAACAATACACTCAGATCTTTTCCTCCTCTGTCACTTCCAACTGATAAGTCTCCAGCTTATAGCAAAAATTCTTGTTGTTAGTACCTAAATGCATGACCTTAGCAGATTTACCTGAAGATAAGAAATGGAAATGTGAGGAAAGTGATAGAGAATCATCCTGGCAGCATAAAAGAGTGATGATAAAGAAGAATGTGGCTCACATGAAAAGGAGAATAATGACAAAGAAGAATCAGCCTTGCATAATGACAAACAGCAGAGAGAAAATTTGCAAATCGATACATCAGATCCTCCTTTATGACCAGCAATCCTAAACTCTGCCAATATTGATCATATAACTTTGAACAGGCCGGGGAAAATCAAGGATATGACTTTTCCAGTAAATGAGCAGAAGCGACACTTCTCAAAGTCACACGTGCTTGAGAATGGTAAGAAACTGAATCGGCATTGACCAGTTAATTCAAAATCAACTGACAAAGTGTTCTGGTTTTGTAGCAAAATGTTGACAAGAATGCCAAACGGTTGCTTGCACTTTCTGAGTACAATTACTGGCATAACTTAGCAGGTGCTCTGAAGCAACATGAAAAGTCACGAGGCCATTATGTGGCCTAATCCAAATGAATGGAGGTGGAGCCATGGCTCAAGCTGAATAAATGCAAAGACACAGAAAACCAGCACATTATTAATGTAGAAACCCAGCACTGGAGGAATGTGCTCGAGCATCTGATCTGACAGAACAGGTCATGCTGGCAGGGGGAGTGGCAATATATGGCTGTGTGGGGCCCTGCCCCAGGCCTCTGTGGGGGGAAGGGGACTGGCCACTTCCCGAAGGAAGTGAAGTGGCCTGGCCCCAGCCTGCTTTGCTCCCCCGTCTCCCAGACTTGAGGGAAGGGGGGTACCGCCCCCCAGCACTCACTGGTGGTGCGACTGGGAGCCAGGTCACTCTACTTACCAGTGAGTACAGGCCCGACTGCTTGTGGAGTCTTCATGAGAGTAGGGGTGGAGCTGCGGCAGGAAGAGGCGGTGCAGGACAGAGCAGGGGTGGGGGCCTTGGGGAAAAGCCAGAACAGAGGGTGGAGCAGCTTGCAGCTGCGCAGAGCTCCAGGAACTTTGGTGCCCCAAAATTCCCGGTGCCCTATGCAGCTACATACTTTGTGTATGGGTAAAGATGGCCCTGATAATGACCATAATGTAATTAAATTTAACATCCTTGTGACGGGGAAAACACCACAGGAGCCCAACACTGTAGCATTTATTTTCAGAAAGGGGGACTACACAAAAATGAGGAAGTGCCAAAAGTGAAATCCCTGCAAACTGCATGGAAACTTTTTAAAGACACTATAATAGAGGCTCAACTTAAATGTAGGCCCCAAATTAAAAAAACATAGTAAGAGAGTCAGAAAAGTGCAACTGTGGCTAAACAACAAAGTGAGAGAAGCAGGGAGAGGCAAAAAGGAATCCTTTAAAAAGTGGCAGTTAAATCCTCATGAGGAAAATAGCAAGGAGAATAAACTCTGGCAAGTGAAGTGTAAAAATATAATTTGGAAGGCCAAAAAACAAGAACAGCTAGCCAAAGATTCAAAAAGTAATAGCAAGAAATTTTTTAAAGTACATCAGAAGCAGGCCAGTGGGGCTCTGGACGATCAAGATGCTAAAGGAGTACTCAAGGACAATAAGGCCAATGTGGAGAAACGAGAAACTAAATGAATTCTTTGCATCAGTCTTCACGGTTGAGGATGTGAAGGAGATTCCCAAACCTGAGCCATTCTTTTTAGGTGACAAATCTGAGGAACTGTCCCAGATTGAGGTGTCATTAGAGGAGGTTTTGGAACAAATTGATAAATTAAGCAGTAATAAGTCACCAGGACCATATGGAATTCACCAAAGACTCCTGTAGGAACTCACACGTGAAATTGCAGAACTACTAACTGTGATTTGTAACTTATCATGTAAATCAGCTTCTGTACCAAATGACTGGAAGATAGCTAAAGTGACGCTAATTTTTAAAAAGGGCTCCAGAGGTGATCCCAGCAATTACAGGCTGGTAAGCCTGACTAGGAAAATTGGTTGAAACTATAGTAAAGAACAGAATTGTCAAACATATAAATGACCATAATTTGTTGGGGAAGAGTCAACATGGTTTTTGTAAAGGGAAATCATGTCTCACCAATCTACTAGAATTGTTTGAGGGGATCAACAAGCATGTGGACAAGGGGGATCCAGTGGATATAGTGTACTTAGATTTTCAGAAAGCGTTTGACAAGGTCCCTCTTTAGCAAAGTAAGCTGTCGTGGGGAGAGGAAGGTATTCTCATGGATTGGTAACTGGTTAAAAGACAGGAAATGAAGGTAGGCATAAATAGTTCAGTTTTCAGAATGGAGAGAGGTTAATAGTGAGATCCTCCAGGGGTCTGTACTGGGATCAATTACTATTCACACATTCATAAATGAGCAGAAAAAGTATCAGAGGTGTGTAGCTGTGTTAGTCTGGATCGTAAAAAATCAACAAAGAGTCCTGTGGCACCTTAAAGACTAACAGCTGTATTGGGCATAAGCTTTCGTGGATGAGCACCCCTTCATCAGACACATGTAATGGAAATTTCCAGAGGCAGGTATAAATATGGCAGCAAGAATCAGTATGGAGGTAACAAGGTTAGTTCAATCAGGGAGGGTGAGGCTCTTTTCTAGCAGCTAAGGTGTGAACACCAAGGGAGGAGGAAACTGTTTTGTAGTTGGCAAGCCATATCACAGTCTTGTTTAACCCTGAGCTGATGGTGTTAAATTTGCAAATGAACTGAAACTCAGCAGTTTCTCTTTGAAGGTCTTGTCCTGAAGCTGTAAGATGGCTACCTTTACATCTGCTATTGTGTGGCCAGGGAGGTTGAAGTGTTTTCCTACAGTGTTTTTGTATATTGCCATTCCTAATAAGTGACTTGTGTCCATTATCCTTTTTACGTAGGGACTGTCCAGTTGGGCCGGATGTACATAGCAGAGGGGCATTGCTGGCATATTGATGGCTATTATATTACATTGGTACTGCGGTGACATGAACAGTGATGGTGTGGCTGATCCGGTAGTCCTGTGATGTTGTCGTCGTGTGTAGATATGTGGCAGGAGTTGGCATCGAGGGTTGTGCATGGATTGGTCCCTGAGTAAGAGTTGTTATGTTTGGTGTGGTTGCTGGTGAGAATATGCTTAAGATTGGCGGGTGTTCTGTGGGCGAGGACTGGCCTGCCACCCAAGGCCTGTGAAAGCGAGGGATCATTGTCCAGGATGGGTTGTAGATCATTTCATGTGTCGTAGAGGTTTTAGCTGAGGACTGCAGGTGATGGCCAGTGGAGTCTGTTGGTTTCTTTCTTGGGGCTTGTCTTGTACAGGAGGCTTCTGGGTACGTCTGGCTCTGTTGATTCACAGATGTGTACCCAGAAGCCTTTCTGCACCCTCACTGATTGAACTAACCTTGTTATCTCCAGGACTGATTCTTGCCTGCATTTTTATGACTTGCCTTGGAAATTTCCATTACATGCATCTGATGAAGTGGGTATTCACTCACAAAAGCTCATGCTCCAATATATCTGTCAGTCTTTAAGGTGCCACAGGACTCTTTGTTGCTTGTTACAAAAAAAAGTAAACAGTAAGGTGGCAGAATTTGCAGATGATACAAAACAACTCAAGATAGTTAAGTCCAAAGCAGACTGTGAAGAGCTACAAAGGGATCTCACAAAACTGGATGACTGGGCAACTAAATGGCAGATGAAATTCTGTGTTGATAAATGCAAAGTAATGCACATTGGAAATATAATCCCAACTATACATATAAAATGGTGGGGTCTAAATTAGCTGTTACCACACAAGAGAGAGGTCTTGGAGTCATTGTGGATAGTTCTCTGAAAAAATCCACTCAATGTGCAGCAGCAATCAAAAAACCAGTGGAATGTTGGGAATCATTATAAAAGGGATAGATAATAAGATGGAAAATATCATATTGCTGCTATATAAATCCATGGTACGCCCACATCTTGAATACTGCGTGCAGATGTGGTTGCCCCATCTCAAAAAGGTATATTAGAACTGGGAAAGGTTCAGAAATGATTAGGGGTATGGAACAGCTTCCCATACGAGGAGAGGTTAATAAGATTGGGACTTATTATCTTGGAAAAGACGACTAAGGGGGGATATGCTAGAAGTCTATAAAATCATGACTGGTGTGGATAAAGTAAATAAGGAAATGTTATTTTCTCCTTCTCATAATACAAGAACTAGGGGTCACCAAATGAAGTTAATAGGCAGCAGGTTTAAAACAAACAAAAGGAAGCATTTCTTCACACAATGCATAGTCAACCTGTGGAACTCTTTGCCAGAGGATGTTGTGAAGGCCAAGTCAGGGTTCAAAAAGGAACTAGATAAATTCATGGAGGATAGGTCCATCAGTAGCTGTTAGCCAGAATGGGCAAGGATGGTGTCCCTAGCCTGTTTGTCAGAAGTTGGGAAGGGGCGACAGGGGATGGATCACTTGATGATTATCTGTTCTGATCATTCTCTCTGAAGCACCTGGCATTGGCTACTGCTGGAAGACAGGATACTGGGCTAGATGACCTTTGGTCTGACCCAGTATGGCTGTTCTTATGTTCTTATCTCAATTACCCTCTTCCTTACAAAGAATAATTTGATTTTCTGGGCTTGTTGAACAAATTGTTCACTGAACATAATGATAATTTTCTCAGTTTGATAGTGCTCCTTGGGAAATACGATGATGTCATGCACGATCACTTATGTAAAATAGTTCGTAAAGAAGCTATGGAAAATTACTGCAGCAAAACAATTCAAAATGAATTGATTGCCCTTATGGTAAGGAAGGTGCTTGATAACATATTGATGCTGCTCAGGAAAGCAAAGTGCTATGTCATAATAATGGACTGCACTCCTGACATTAGTGATAGTGAAAAGATCTGATTTGCAGTAAGATTTGTTGATGATGACGATGTCTATGTCCAAGTAAAAGAACACTTTATCTGTTAATGGTCTGTGGATGACTCTCCTGGAAAAGGCCTAGTAAAACTGTTTATGAACATTTTGAATGAGAATAAAATAAAACTTCAGAACAGCCACGGCCAAGGCTACAACAATGACACAAACATGAAAGGAAGAAACTGTGGCATCTAGGCAAGGATCCTTGCATTGAATCCAAGATCTTTCTTCATGCCTTATGGTTGCCATTCCCTCAACCTGGTTGTATCAGATGCAGAAGCACCTCCTTTGATTCCGTATCTCTCTCTGGAGTACTGCAAAGGATATACATCCTGTTTTCAGCATCATATTTACTATCAGGTGGAAGATCTTCATGGACATTGTTACAAATCTGACCTTGAAGCTGCTAAGTGACGCTCCCTGGGAGAGCTGCACTGACACCATAAGACCAGTGAAGTACCAAGTGACTGAGGTTTATGACACCCTGATAAAACTGGTGCAGTTGAGTAAAGTCGAGGCTGGAATCCAAAACAAGGTGCAAAGCCTGGTAAACCAGATCACTGACTTCAAATTTCTGGTTTCAGTTGTGGTTTGGCACGATATCCTGTTCCAAGTAAATGTTGTAAGCAAGCATTAGAAAGTCAGTCGATGGACGCTGCAACTGATCAGAAGCTGCCTTGATTTCGTTGTTGCCTATAGAGACAATGGATTTGAAGATAACATCACTGTTGTCCAAGGAAATGCTGGAAAACTCAGGAGTTGAGCCTGTCTTCAAGGAAACTCATATTCATCGGAAGAATAAACAGTCTGGTTATGAGGGCAGAGATGAGGTGATTGGAAGCTCAGAAGAAAAATTCAAGAGGGAATTTTTTTGCTTGCTTTTTGACACTGCTTAAGCGTCCATTGAACAAAGGTTTGGACAAATGAAGCAACATGAAAAGATCTAGCATTTTTTTGTATGACCTTAGTAAGTGACAGCACACAGGAAAACACTCTTGAACAATTGTACAGACCTTTACCAGATGCTGACACATGAGGAATGTTTGGGTTTGTCAATGATAAAGGCCTTTATGTCAAATTGGACATCCATCCATCACATTTTGCAACACGGGAAGCACTCTCCACTCTATGTTCTCCAATTCTTTCATGATGCAGATCTGAAGGACACTTTTTCAGATGTGTGCATAGCTTTGAGGATTCTGCTCACGCTGCCAATCACAGTCGTGGGTGATGAGCACAGCTTGTTGAAGCTCAGGGTCATTAAAATATATTTTCTATCTATGATGGCTGACAAGAGACTGACATTGCTTGCTATTTTATTGCTTGAAAATGCCATTGGCCAGTCTCTGGATCTGTCTGATGCTATGCTTCAGTTCACGAGGGAAAAGGCAAGAAAAGCAATCTTTTGAACTAAAGGACTAGAGTTAACATTTTTAGACTGTCACCTACAGTAACACTATTTAATACTGGTCCACTCAATGTTGGTGCACAGCTCAATTTCCATTTTTTATTTGCTTATATATGGGATGAACAAAAACAGATTTACAGATCCTAGCATGCAAATTTATTGTCTTATATGACAGGGGTAAATCATGCATGTGAATCATGAGAGAGGGAAGACCTACATTTAAATCTCGTCTCCATATCAGGCAGAGGGGAGACGTGAACCCACGTCCCCACCTCATGCATAAAGGCAGGAATAAGTACTACCTAGGACATCCCTGACAGGTATTGTCTAGCCTGTTCTTAAAAACCTCCAATGACAGAGCTTCCCTAGGTAATTTAGGGTGCTTAACTACCCTGACAATTAGGAAGTTTTTCCTAATGTCTAACCTAAATCTCCCTTGCTGCAATTTAAGCCCATTGCTTCTTATCCTGTCCTTAGTGGATAAGAGAAATTTTTTATCACTCTCCTCTTTATAACAACCTTTTACATACTTGAAGACTGTTATCATGTCTTCCCTTAGTCTAGCCATTTTTGCAACTGCATCAAATGTTGACATATTCAGTTTCGATCCACTATAATCCCCAGATCCTTTTCAGCAGTACTATTGCCTAGCCAGTTATTTCCCATTTTGTATCTGTACATTTGATTTTTTTTGTCTTCTTAAGTGAAGTACTTTGCATTTGTTGTTGTTAAATTTAATCTTGTTCAATTCAGTCTAAATTTCCAGTTTAAGGTTGTTTTGAATTCTAAATCAGTCCTCCAAAATCTTTGCAACTCCTCCCAGCTTGATATCATCCACAAATTTTATAAACCTACTATCCAGTCCATTATCCAAGTCATTAATAAAAATATTAACTAACATTGGACCCAAAACTGACCCCCATGGGACCCCACTAGATATGACCTCCCATTTTGACAGCGAACTGGTGATAACTATTCTTTAAGTAAGGTCTTTCTACCAGCTAGGCACCCACCTAATAGCAATTTTATCTAGACCACATTTTCCAAGTTTGCTTATGAGAATATCCTGTGGGACTATGTTAAAAGCCTTACTCAAATCAAGATATATCACATCTACTGCTTCCTCATGACCCTCATCCACTAGATCAGTAACTCTATCAAAGAAGGAGATTAAATTGGTTTTGCATGATTTGTTCTTGACAAATCTATGATGGCTATTCTTTGTAATCCTACTATCACCTAAGTGCTTACAAATTGATTTTTTAATAACTTGTTCCAGTATCTTTCCAGGTATCAAAGTAAGGCTGACTGATCTATAATTCCCTGGGTCCTTCATCTCTCTGCTGCTTCTAATGTATTTAAAGAACCACTTCTTATTGCCTTTTATGTCCCTTGCTAGATGTAACTCACATCATGTATCGGTCTGGAAATGAAAAGAGAAAAATCTATACTACTTGCGCCCCCAGAGAATAGGGTTTATTGGAGCAATCCTAGATTCAACACTAGCCAGGGCTTTTCAGCTGCTGCCACGATTCCTAGTGATACAGGATGTTGCATGTCCCTCAAGAACCATCCTCAAACATCAGCGAGGAACTGCTTCAGGCTGCTGGGCATAGGATGGTATGCACTTATATGACTCCACATGCCAGACTGTATCTCAGAAAGTTGCAGGCCTGGCTCAAGTCAGTATACCACCTCAGGTACATCACCTGGACAGACTATTTGTATCCTAGGCAAAGACTTATCCTCTGTGATTGGTGGATGCAGGACCACCGACAACAATTCCAGGTCTCAGGGCAGAACAGTCAATAGGCCTCCTAGAAAGGTCCACCTGACATTTGGGTGGTGCTGCCGGCTGTGCTGCTGGTGCCCAGCGATATGTTGCTGGCTGCACTGCTGGGCACACTTTTCCAGCATGGCCAGGGCTTCCACATGCCCGTCTGGCTGCCTTTGCCGCTGCCGGCACCACCCAATGCATGCCTAGGAGCCTTGTGGCCCACCCGGGAGATTTAAAAGGGCTCAGGGCTCCTGGCTGCTGCCACCACTACTGTGGCAGTGGCCAGGGGCCTCCTGGCCCTTTTAAATCGCCTGGGCCCCTGGGCAATTGCCTCCTTCCCTTCTCTCCCCTCCCCCCATCCCGACGGCAGGCCTGGGTGGATGAGACAAGACAATGTCTTCAAGGGAGTCTCCTTCAGTTGCCTCTTCCTTCTATGACTCTAGTAACAGATGCTTCACCTATGGAGTGCATCTGAGAGCCATGCAGGCTCAATAGTTGTGGTCCAGTCAAGAGGTGGGAATCCCCTAAACATTCTAGTGCAATCTCCACAGCATGTCACCAATTCCTGCCCAGGTATGCAATAGAACTGTCCAAGTACTTACAGTCACCATCACAGTGGTGTTCCACATCAACAAGTACGGGGCACCAGACCAAACAGCCTGTGCCAAGAGGCAGGCAGGCTGTGAAACTTCTACATACAAAATTCACTGACCCTTGTAGCATCACACCTCCTGGGAGTTCAGAATGGAGCAGTGACAGGCTCAGCAGATCCGTCAGTTTGGATCATGAGTGGTCACTCAGCACAGTATTCTAAGATCAGTATTTGTAGTAGGGGGAGTTCCAATGGTAGATGTATTTGCAACCATCAGAACATGTATTTGCACCCAGTTCTGCTTGGACCCTGGGCTGTGGCCTGCTTTCATCTCAGACATGTTTCTTTTTCCTTGGGACAAGAACATGGTCTGTGCCTACCCCCAGTACTGCTGATCCCCAAGGTCAACGTCAAGCTGATAAAGATGAACAAAAGCTCCACACTCTGGATGTTCGATAAGCCCTAGCCTTTTATCTAGATAGAACTAGGCCCTTCCATGGCTCCTCCCAACTATTTTTCTCCTGTACAGAACACGTGAGGGAGTATCTTGTAATGGCACCACTGCTGTCCAAGTGGATCACCAGCTGCATCTTCATGTGTTACAATGCTCCGGGTCTTACCCCTCCGGTACGGCTTTCTGAGCATTCAACCAGAGCTCACTCATCATCCATGCTGTTTGTGAGTAATGTCCCAATTGCAGGCATTTGCAGAGCAACAATGTGGTCCCCAGCACACCCCTTTGCTACACATTATGCAATTCTGATTTCATCAAAGGAAGGTGCTAGTTTAGAGAGAACAGTTCTGCAGTCCCTCTGCCAATAATACTCCAAGCCCCTCCTCCACTAGAAACTGCTTGGGAGTCACCTAAGTTAATGCACATAGGCAATCATTTGAAGAAAGAACAGTTACTAACCTTTTGGTATTGTTGGTTTGAGATATGTTGAATATGTCCATTTCATGACCCATATTCCTTCCCTCAGTGCATTGGAATTTCTCATCTAAGGGTCTGGTGTGAAGGAACAGGGATGGGGAGGATATCTTTTCCCTTTATACCCTCAGCTCAGAACATGATGGGCACAGGGTGCAGGCATGGCTGCCCCGACAGGTACCACTCAGGAAAACTCTGGCACTGGTGCCCGAGACACACATGCACACCTACTGCAATAGACATAGCCAACACATATTGAAGAACACCAGTTACGAAAAAGCAACTGTTCTTGAATAGGATTAAATAGGACCATAGAGTTTTTGTGTCTCTGTGTTTCAGGCTGTTTTTATTTTATTCCATTTTTGTCAATTGGAATAATACTAAAATCTGCCACTCTTTAAGGGTATGGCTACACTTGAAATTTCAAAGCGCTGCAGCGCTTTGAAGTGTGAGTGTGGTTGGAGCGCCAGCTCTGGGAGAGAGCTCTCCCAGCGCTGCGCGTAAACCACATCCTCTATGGGTGTAGCTTGCAACACTGGGAGCCGCTCTCCCAGTGCTGCGGCACTGATTACACTGAGGCTTTACAGCGCTGTATCTTGCAGTGCTCAGGGGGGTGCTTTTCCACACCTGAGAGCGCGAAAGTAGCAGCTCTGTAAAGTGCCAGTGTAGCCATACCCAGCTGTCTGTAAAATGCAAGGGAAAATGCACGTCAACTTAATGCAGTCAACAGCAATGAGATTGCTTGATATCTCTTTGCTTTGTAAGTTTTCTTTTCTCCACTCTACACTTCTCTTCGTTTGTTTGCTATATATAAACTCAGCTGTAGCCAGTATAATTGATATATGTAAGCAGGGTCTGGATGAATGCTTCCCTGACACCTAGCTGGGAGAGGGGAAGAGACCCTTTGGTATGTTTATGTAAATACCGTTTGCTCCTGCTTTGCTTAGATTTGTGAGATATTCAGCAGATGGAGCAGTGTTTTGCTCATTATAATCAACTTAGCTGGTGCTGGGTCACAAATTATGTTAGTACTCAATGCAGGAGTAGTGAAATATGGTTACCAATGTTTGTAATTATTGTGGGAATATAGAAAAGAAGGACTGTGCTTAACCTGTCCCAAAGGAGGGAGTCACTTTCAGTTTAAAGAACCTTGGTAAAACAAGGGCTCAAATGTCTGAGCTTTGTGAAAGTAAAAGTAAGAGGGATGGGGGCAGGAATACCCGACAGAAGGCTGCACACCCTCAAGAGTTCTCCCTAGGCTGGTTTAGTCTGTTTTTTCGCTCCTTACCCCCCACACATTGTTCAAAGAAAGAGCTAAATAGGCTTCATTAGGAGTCTCTTTGTTATTTTAAATGCTCAGTCAGAGCTGAAGCCAGTTGTGATAGGACTGTATTTCTACCCTGATGGACCAGAGCTGGAAATCACTGAGAGCTGAAATCACGTGTGACAGGACTGTGTTTCCTGCACAGAGCTAAAATCATTGAGATACTGGCTGGCAGGGCAGTGGTGGAGAGGTGTGATGAGCGAGTAACATGCCTCTTACCCCCCACTTTAGCACAACTGAACTCTAGGTCTGCACTGACCACAGACAGCAACTGTGAGTGGGGTCCAGAGAAGGATCTGGCATGTGAAGGGGACTTTGGGGTTACTGGACTTAAGAACCTACTTGGGGTGGGTCTTTTACTCGTGGTTTATGTTTATGAACCCTGTTTGCAGTGTTTTCCCAAACTAAAGCTAAGTTACTTCCCTCCTTTTATTAAAAGTTTCTTTTCTACCAGGGACGGCTCTCGGGATTTTGCTGTCCCAAGCATGGCAGGCAGGCTGCCTCCGGTGGTTTGCCTGCAGAGGGTCCGCTGGTCTCGCGGCTTCAGCAGACCTCCCGCAGGTGTGCCTGCGGGAGGTCCTTTGAAGCTGCGGGACCAGCAGACCCTCCACAGGGAAGCTGCCGGAGGCAGTCTGCCTACCACCCTCGCGGCACTGGCAGAGCACCCCCCGCGGCTTGCCACCCCAAGCACGCTCTTGGCATGCTGGGGCCTGGCTCCGTCCCTGTTTTCTACACTCATATGCTGTGCTTGCGAGTGGGGAAGCATTGCCTCTCAGAGGTGCCCAGGAGTGAGGTATAAATTTCCCAGGTTACTGGGTGGGGGCTCAAGCCGGTTCTGCGTTGGATCAATGGAAAGGAGCCCCAAGATATTGAACCCAACCCTGACTGCTACTGGGTCCACCTAGCAGAAGGGTTACACGTAGAAGCCTAATATAATAGATTTTTAAATAAAATGAATTTAATACAAATATAAAGCCTATACTTGCAGTGCTCCAAACCACACCATGTTCTAGCTAAAACGGAGTCGAGAGAGCAGCTGGTGACCATAACACACTAGAAGAACAAAGTGACAGAGAAATAACAAATACATTACACATATAACCCATATTATATAGAATCCAGTATGTGTCACGACAAGGAACATTTTAAATATATTTGAGTAAATGAAAATATATTGTCACAGCATTCCTATCAAATGTCATGAAACATGGTTCACTTCATAATGCTTATAAATAATTCACATATTTCTCAATATTGTATATACTGTTCTGTATGCTGACCTGTATATTTCACATAAATGTTCAATACATTTGATGAAACATCAAAATGTACACACAGGGAATCTATTATTTTTCCACTGGGATGTAAGATACAAATTTTTACATGTTCAAGAAATGAATCAACCAACTATAAAAAGATCCATATATTTTGTGAATACATTTTAATGTGTCCATTGTTGATGATCACCATTCAGCTAATGACTCACAAGAGGCTTTGCCTCTGGCTCTAAACTGACTTGTGAAGACCTTAACATGGATCACTGATTAATGTTTTATGATCAGTCTTAATACCAGAAATCTAATGGAACAATTACTAGTAGATTAGTTCATTCTAAAGTCACATCACAAGTAATGCCACAGTTATGATTCTATCAGCTTCTCCATTACAAACCTTCATGTTCAATATATCTTAACCATGTCAGACTGATAGAAAACAACATTTTAGGTGGATAAGATATCAGTCTCTGCTTTTTTTTCTTTTTTTGGGGCGGGGGGATGCTGATGTTAAGTAATGTGTTTTGAACTTGTAAAGAAGCATAACATATAAATTTCATGCAGTTCAAGTATGTTATTTTGCCAGACTGTAAACCAAAAATGTAGTTTTTTAAACCAAGGAAAAAATGAGAGAATTATGCCTTCTTGTGGACTAAGCCATATTTTGCTAATATGAAAAAATATATTGTAAAATTGCTTATGCTTAATGTCATATCATAAACATTCAGTAAATCTCATGACCAAAGCTCTCTCTGGCTCTCATTTTGGATCTATGTTATGTATTTTGGAGGAGTTCAACGTGCACAAGTGAGAAATGTGGAACGATATAGAGTGTGAAGAATAGCAGAGTTCGACGACACATACTTTTAAATGTAAGGCAATTCTATTAGGTGCAACATTGTCACCACATTTAAGGCCTCAATCCTGTTTCCATCACTGGGAGCTTTTTCCATCTCATGACTGGAACTCAAAGTGTCAGAGCTACGATCTGAAGTGGAGGGGAGAAAAGAGGGGCAGTGTGGTTCTGTGGAGGCAAAGCATGCTGAGAAAACAATTACTGCTGTGAAGTTACCCGTTTTTCTCTTTCATGATGTTTCTTCCCTATGGGAAGAGACTGTCAAGCACTGACTTCCTTGAGGAGATGGGCTGAGGAGCTTTGCTAGTTAAACAGTGATTGAAGCACTGCCCCCAACAAACGAGCATCTGTCCTTGATGCAACATCAAGCTATTTGTGAACTTGTGATCCGTTCGCTACATAGAATAATCCAGGTTTCTGAAAATAGCACAGCATGGATACATGCCATTGAGGCTGCCATCCCTCAGGACCTGGCCCTTTGAGGACAAAGTATTGAGCAACTATTTAATAAGAGCTGGGATCTAACCAGATTCCGAAACAAACTCTTTGAATGGGCTGCCTCTGCCTTTTTCTTTTCAACATAACCTTTGGTGCAGTAAATAAACTAACAGTGGAGTATTATTTCTGCCTGCTGTTAAAAGATTGTGTTTTATTCTTCTCATTCAGAGAATTCACTCAGAACATTTTCAGCTGTTGGAGTGATCCTTTCTAAATACTTTCTTCACAAGATGATATAATAAAAAATAAAAGGTAAGTGTGTTGTGTTATTTTTTGTTCTGTTGCACGTCCCTTGTTGTCCCAGATCACTTTAGTGATACTATTATTTGTTGTTGTTGGACAAACATTTCCTTTGGGACTGGCCCCTCCTCACCCACTACTCGAGTGTAACTTCTATTGACCTTCAGAGGGGAATTTGCCTGTAAAAGGATTGGGGCCTATATTTCTTAAGGGTTAGTAACTTAATTGGAGTTACTTCTGATTCACATTGGTGTACAGGTGGGCCAGAACTGGAATACCAAATCTAAACCCCTGAACTATGGGGAAGTCTCAATTTAGATCCAGATCTGAACTTTACAACTTGGGCCCATCTCATCTTTAGAGTCAACCAAAACATAAACAAACACAGGAAAGGAAGAGAAAGTATAGTTGCCGGGCTGCCTTAAATAGGATGAGCTACACAATGGCACATGTAAACATTTTCCAAAGACCTAAGTAGGGAAAACACAACTAATACTGAAAAATCTCCCTGTGACAGCAGAACTGACTATCAGAATTGCAGATGCAAAATGGATTGCTTGTGGGTGGGATTTTTTGAGCACCAAAACGCAGCATGCTCTTCCAGCTCAGTTAGTTCTGGGCAGTGTCCGCAAGGCTTGTATGAGTCAGACGCTAACCTGGGCCCTCTCAAACTTACTGTATGACTCTCTACTGCATGAGCTAAAAGCCACATGCCTCTTAGGCCAATGCTGTAGCAGACCCACCAATCTCTAGATGGGCGAGGTGACACTAGAGGGGGACAGGACACCACACCAAGCAGGCATGGGGTACACTTGGATTCTGTAATATACTTTGAGAAAAACAATGCACAAAAGATCAGCCTCTGGGACATTTTAATGGGAGAGTTTGAAATGGAAAGCTAAAGGAATACGTTCTTCAGCAGCATTTATTTTGTATTGTGGTGTGAGATTTACTAGAATAACACCTGAGGACCCAGTTCTGCAAGCTTTAATTCCCTGACTTCAGTGGGACTCTGCATGGGGTAAAGGTTTGTAGGATCAGGCCCTGAAATTATATTCTCCGTTATCTAAAGGCTTTTTCTTATAATACTTAGATCTAGTATTCTAAGAATTTTGGCATCTAGCTATGTTAACCCAGTTGTAATAATTATTTTACCACTTACAGTTGCTGTTTTCCAGAGACTGTGTTACTAAAGGAAATGGAGTCCATTATAAATGCCATTATATTGCCTGTTAAATTGGTTTAGAGAGAGAGAGAGAGAGAGAGAGAGTTAGCATTTTTTGTAGTCTTCCTTTTTAATAATAATAACAACAACTCAGTCAGGGTATGCTAGTGCTGGCCTTCTGTCTGTAGGGCTGGTCTGCCTGGTTGGCATTAAGCACACTGAGGAACCTTCCCTTTAGACATTAGTTTGTGTGATCTGAGGCTTTGACACCATTAATTTTTTTAGAAGGGTCAATGTGTTTATTAATTTGATATATAGGAGCCTGTGAATTATGTGAGACTAAATGTACATATTTTAGATTACTTATTTGACTCTATGACTATTCTGTCCTTGACTAGGTTTGAGATTTACATCAGGTTAATATTAGAATATTAAATATTATACATGGGAGGGAATTGTAAGTAGGCTTTTGAACGGAAAGGCACAGAAGTCTCTAGATTGTTATAAAAGTCATGTCTTACATTAGAGTTTTATGCTATAAAATCA
The DNA here is from genome assembly GCF_003597395.2 of Chelonoidis abingdonii. Taxonomy (NCBI): domain Eukaryota; kingdom Metazoa; phylum Chordata; order Testudines; family Testudinidae; genus Chelonoidis; species Chelonoidis abingdonii. The sequence goes on from NC_133769.1 coordinate 257,449,449, forward strand.
ACATTCAGAGTTGAGCTTGTTTAGTAACAGCCAACCACGGAAAGATTTAGTGTTAAATTTAAATAATCTCCTCATGCAGATGTTACCTTAGTCTCCTTTATTAAATTAAATCTTTCCGTGATGAAAAGATGCTAATCTGGATGGTAAAAATGTATTATCACTAACATTACTTCAAAAGACATTAAATTGATAATGAACCTACTGAAAGAAATAACTTCACAAGAAAGGTCACCATAATTTAAATTATAAAACATTTGTCATATCATTAGTTCTACTTCCATCATTTCTTATGTAATAAGCCATTTATCATTAGGATCGTTCTGATCAGCAATGGCAATAAGTGGGTGCTGATTTAATGAATAGATATGCAGGATTACTAGCATTGGATATAAGTAACTCACTAAAATATGTCCGTATTCTTTAATTTAGGATTTCTGGAGAAATGCTTATCTCAAGTATTGGCTCTCCTTTGAGTGACTGGCCACATGGATTTCACTTCTGGGGTTTTCATAGAATATCAGTGTTGGAAGGGATCTCAGGAGGTCATCTAGTCCAAGCCCCTGCTCAAAGCAGGACCAATCCCAACTAAATCTCCAAATGGCCCTCTCAAGGATTGAACTCACAGCCATGGGTTTAGCAGGCCAAACCACTGAGCTATCCTTCATCCCATGTACTTGACACTAGATTCTTTGGTTGATAATGGTAAGAGTGGTGATGTAATACAATTAGACTTTTGTAAGGCATTTGACTTGCTATTGCAAAATGCTTTGATTTAGAATCTAGAACAACACAAAATCAACCCAGCACACATTAAATGGATTAAAAGATGGGGGCTCAAAATGTGATTGTAATGGGCTCAAAATGTAATTTAAATGGGGAATCGTCTTTGAGCAGGTATGTTTCCGATGGGGCCCCAGAAGGATCGGTTCTTGGCCCTATCCTGTCTAGCATTTTTATCAGTCACCTGGAAGAAAGCATAAAATCATTACTGATAAAGTTTTCAGATAGCACAAAGACTTGAGGGAGTGGTAAATAATGAAAAGGACAGGGCACCAATACAGGGAGATCTGGATCACTTGCTAAACTGGGCATAAGCAATCAATATTCATTTCGGTATAGCCAATGTAAAGTCATACTTCTAGGAACAAAGAATGCAAGCCATACTTGCGGGATGGTATACTCTGTCTATCCTGGGAAGCAGTGACTCTGAACAAGACTTGGGGGTTGTAGTGGATAATCAGCTGAATATGCGCTCCCAATGTGATGCTGAGACCAAAAGGGCTAATCTGATCACTGGATGTATACATGGGGAAATACTGAGTAGGAATAGAGAGGTAGTATTACCTCTGTATTTGGCACTGGGGCAACTGCGACAGGAATACTGTGTCCAGTTTTGGTGTCCACAGTTCAAGAAAGATGTTGAAAAATTGGAGATGGTTCTGAGAAGAGCCTTGAGAATGATTAAAGGACTGGAAAACATGCCTTTATAGTAAAAGATTCAAGGAGCTCAATCTTATTTAGCTTATCAAAGAGAAGGTTAAGGAGTAACTTGATCACCATATATAAGAGTGTACACAAGGAACAGAAATTGGATAATGAAGAACTCTTCAGTCTAGCAGACAAAGGTATAATAAGATCCAATGGCTGGAAGTTGAAGCTAGACCAATTCAAACTAGAAATAAAGCACAAATTTTTAACTGTAAGGATAATTAAATGCTTGAGCAATTTACCAAGGGTCATGGTGGATTCTCCATCACTGGACTTTAAAATCAAGATTGGATCTTTTTCTAAAAAATATGCTGTAGCTGAAACAGGAGTCAATTCAGTGGAAGTCATATGGGCTGCATTACACAGGAGGTCAGACTCATTGGCACTGACACTGTGGGTGCTCGAGGGCTGGTGCACCCATGGAAAAAATGGTGAGTATTGAGCACCCACCAGCAGCCCCCATCTCAGCACCTTCCCCTCCCCCCAGTGCCTCCTGCCCACCAGCGGCTTTGCCAATCATCATCTTCCCCTCTCCCCCAGTGTCTCCTATCCACTGTGATCAGCTGTTCTGTGGCATGTAGGAGGCACTAAAGAGGAGGGGAAAGGAGCCAGGAATGGTTGGAGGAGGGACAAAATGGGGCAGGGAGAGGAGGGGCAGGGGCAGAGCGGGGGCGGGAAAAGGCAGAGCAGAGATAGGGTCTTGGAGGAAGTGGTGGAATGGGGGTGGGGCCTGGGGCGAATCCAGGGGAAGCACCCCCCAGCACATTAGAAATTCGGTGTGTATGGTCAGACTAGATGATGACAATGGTCCCTTCTGGCCATATAATCTATAAATGCAGAGATGTGATCTTACACCAAGATCTAGCATCACTGGATGTTAGCTGGTTAACTACCACTGAAAGAAACTGTTCTGCTGAAGTCCAAAACGTCTCAGTACATAGCAGAAATTTTTCTACTCGTCTGACGTATGTAGCAAAACTGAAGACGTTTTCTGTTTGGGCAGCACAATGTCATCAGTTTCCCTTTGGAAGCCCCTATTTCTGCTAGTCCAGACTATCCGCTCCATTGTCTGTACGTCATCCTCCAATTCAGGGTCATACCATATTATTCCATGGCTACAGTGGCCAGATTCCTCAAAGATTTCATTCATGTATATTCACCCAGTCTGAGATCCCCCTCTTTCCTGGGACCTCCACATAATGTAATCTGGTTTAATGAGATTCCTTTTTGAACCCCCTAGCAACCTAATCTTTTCGCCTATTGTCTATGAAGTCTACATTTTTAATAGGGTTCATGTCACCTTCTAGTTTAGGGGAAATTTAGGCCGTCATGGCTGGTTCACCTTCCATGATATTCCATAAAGAGAACGTGACTCTCAGGCTGCACTCCAATTTTCATTTAAATCAGTTGATCCAACTACCAGTTTTCTTCCACTGACTCCACTCAAACCAGGAGGAAGCCAAATTGCACACCATTAAAGTTGCCAGTGCTCTTTCATATAACCCGGACAGGACAAGACCTTTCAGGAGCCTTTTGCAATCCATTTCTATCTAAAGGTTGTCGAAATGGGCTTCTAACTGTATGAAGTACACCATGGTACACCATGATACAAGGTGTAGCTAGGATAGATCCATATAAAATGCTGGGGTCTAAATTAGCTGTTACCACTCAAGAAAGAGATCTTGGAGTCATTGTGGATAGTTCTCTGAAAACAGCCACTCAATGTGCAGTGGCAGTCAAAAAAGCTAACGGAATATTCGGCATCTTTAAGAAAGGGATAGATAATAAGACAGAAAATATCATATTGCTTCTATATAAATCCATTATATACCCCCACTTTGAATACTGTGTGCAGATCTGGTCACCCCGTCTCAAAAAAGATATATTGGAATTGGAAAAGGTACAGAAAAGGGCATAAAAATTATTAGGGGTATGAAGCAGCTTATGTATAATGAGAGATTGATAAGACTGGGACTTTTCAGCTTTGAAAAGAGACAACTTAGGTGGGATATGATAGAGGGCTATAAAATCAAGAATAATGAGGAGAAAGTAAATAAGGAAGTGTGATTTACTCCTTATAACACAAGAACTGGGGGTCACCAAATGAAATTAATAAGCAGCTGGTTTAAAACAAACAAAAGGAAGTATTTTTTCACACAACACACAGTCAACCTGTGGAACTCCTTACCAAAGGATGTTGTGATGGCCAAGACTATAACATGGTTAAAAAAGAACTATATATAATCATGGAGGCTAGGTCATCAATGGCTATTAGCCAGAATGGGCAAGGATGATGGCCCTAGCCTCTCTTTGCCAGAAGTTGGGAATGGGCGACAGGGGATGAATCACTTGATGATTACTTGTTCTTCCCTCTGGGGCACCAGGCGCTGGCCACTGTCAGAAGATAGGATACTGGGCTAGATGGACCTTTGGTCTGACCCATTAGGCTGTTCTTATGTCCTTCTTTCGCTAACATGAATTAATATATGAGAAATGTGCAGAGCTCCTATATGGGGTTCAGTCCACACTTTTACCCAGCACTACTCCGTAGCTGAGACTTCAAGATCAGGTATCTGATCTGGTAAAGCTGTCCTACAATCCTTGCTTAAATAGGACTGCTAGCACCCAACTTCTGCCTATGAGGTCACTGCTTACTTATCACCAGAAGTAGAATCCATGTGGACAGCCACACAAGGAAGAAAGAACAGCTACTTACCTTCAGTAACAGTGATTCTTTGAGATGTGTTGTCTACATGGATTCCACAATCTGCCCTCCTTCCCTGCTTCTATGGAGTCCTGTAGTGAAAAGATTCTGTATTGGCAAAGGGAATCAAGGATGATTGGGCCCACTCTGCCCTTTATTCCCTTGGGTGGGAGGCACGAGAACATCCAGCACACAGGTGCAGTCCCAATGGACATTGTTAGCCAAAAAGAATCAGATCATGCAAATGTGCACCAGAAGTGGAATCCACATGGATGATTCATTTAAAAGAAGAGCAGTTAGTGAAGGCAAGTAGCCATTCTTTCCCTCTCTGTCACAGGGTTGTGAACACTGTGGAAACCAGGAAATATTTGTATTTTTTTTATAAATATTTTACGCGCATGAATATATCTGTTCAGTATTACCCTGCCTGAATGCATAGAGTTAAATCAAAAGGAGTTAAAGAAATCAAGCAAGAAAGGTAAAGTAATGGCCCAGATACAGAGCCTCCCCTCAAACAAAACAGCCTGGTTTATAAGGGATCCAGCTCTGGTGACAGGGCTGTTTGCTGAGGCTGTGAATCTGAACAGCAAAAGACCCTGATCTGTTAGAAGAACTGCCTTATGAGGTGGGGAGGGGGACAAGAGGTCAGCATGCCATGAGGCTAACACACAGGTACAGGCTGACGGAGAGCCGCAGTCTGCAGCAAGCAGATTACAACTTGGTACTGGAGAACAGAGAGCTCCGAGGTTGTCATGTCTACTTTGGAGCTCAAGGGGAATAGGTAAGGAGGTAAGACAGAATGCATGCCCATCTTTTTGTTCAGCGTTATTTCTGTGCCTAGCACAATGAGCTCCTAGGCAGTATAGTAATGCAAAGAATAATAGTGGGTCTCTTTGTTACTTTATATCCAGTTCTCTAGTGCTATATACCTTCTGGCTAAACAAATCATGCTTTGTTTCAGAGCAGTTGCTTTTTTGTCACTGCATACTATCACTGTCCACAGGCTCCGCATGGGAATCTTTTGCAGGGGCTGAGCCCATTGAGCCTGCTGAGTAACACAGTTGGCAATCAGGGGGACCTGGAGATCCAGCTGGAGAATGGCTGGATTGCATGGGTCCCATCCTACAGAGGAGTGGAAGCATGGACCTGCCACTTTGAAAGGGTGCACTTAGAGGACAGGAAAAGGGGGTGTCAATAGGGGCAGCCTGCCCAAGGCCTAGGAAAAACACCTTTATATTTAATGTTCTACATTCTAGCATATGATTAGTATTTGTTATCACATAGAAGTCAAAGTAAAAGGGAGAGTCAGGCAAACTTTCTCTTCTTTTCCCAGCTCATTTTGACAGAAATATTTATAGTAGCTTGGAATGTACAGTTAATATTACAGGACCTAGCTAATCCACTTGCATAAACAAGTAGCTTGTTCATTATGAAGTAATTAAATCATAATTTCAGAACCACTAACACAGAAGTCCCTCATTATCATACACGTATCCCACTTTTTTAATGATGTGGTTCAGAAAACACAAATAATTTCATGCTATATTATTGTGCCAGAATATCACACTACCTATTGACCAAAGCATATGATTTTCTAGTAGTATTTATAAAATGATCTTATTTGCATATTCACTATAAGTTCTTGCTAATGCAAACACATCCATCACTGTAGTACCCAGATCTTCTGCTGCATAAATTGAGAAGTGGGGAGTTCTTAGGAAGAACTTTATGGAGAAAATTATTTAGCATATGGGAGGTTTTGCTGGAGGATATCACTTCCTTCCCCAGCCTTGTCCCCCTCCCATATTCTCTTTTTGCCTCCATGTGGGTGTTGTCTCTTCTCTTTATTTACCTTTCCCCTGACATGGAGTTTGTCTCTCTTGCATTGCACTCCCAATTCCTGCATTGGTGTTTCCTGGCTATACTCCTTACAGTGTGCAATAATATCACCAAGTGAAAGTGACTAAAATAAAATTCCAGCTTATGAAAAGACAGCCCTTAGAGACTCTAATTTTAGTTGTAATTTTTCATTCTGCAGTTATAGGGTGGAGAGTCTGATTCTACATTTGTTTGCACCTGGTGTAGTCACTTGCATCTGTGCAAAGGGGGTATAAAATACCACCATTCTGTTCTGTGGTAATATTTTATGCCCCCTTTGCACAGATGTAAATAGTTATAGAAGGTGCAAGGCCGTGAGAATAAGTCCTCCATCTATAATGCAATTGGCTTCTCAGGTGAGGAATAAAGAAGGAAGAGATGAATAATTTAGAAATGAACATCCTCTATTCCTATAAATATAGAACTGGGCAAATATTGAAAATACTTTTTGCAAATATTTGGAATTTTTGTTCTGACTATTTTGGTGCTCCTTTATATTTCCTTTCTGTAAATGATCTAGCAAATGAGTATCCTGGCTAGAATGTTCTTGAGGAAAGCAAACACTGGGGCATATGAATGGAGAGTGAATTCTGACTTAATAGAGATGAGTTTTCATATAGGAAAGTTAAATTTAAGAATTACACTAATCCAGCCAGAGGAAATAAACACATCGTGTAAACTTTTTATATCTAGTCAAAGTGGCTTGTAATTTTAACATTGGATACTTGAAATTAAATACTTGTTAATGAACTACAGACCTAGTTGTCCCCTCTTAGAAATTATTTGGTGAATAATTCTGATCGAATATTCTTATTCTGAATTTTCATTGATGTAACAGATGCTCTTCATGCCATTTTTGGAAATTACTACTAGGCATACAACTACTACTACAATTACTACTAGGCATAGAACGCACCACAACATCATTATAACAATACTAACCTCTGAGTAAATCCTGGATTCTTTAATAGTGAGTCTGAGACATTTTCCGTTGAAACGTTGGGTGTCATATGAATTCAAACACTGGAGGTTGGTGACACCCAAAAGTAGGTAGACAAAACTGATACAGCAATGATTAAAATATGCGCAGAGCTAATTTATGACCACTAAAGATCACACTGTTACCCTCTTGCTGAATGGTAGTAGGTTTCAGGGCCTTGCCAATCAGTTTTCCATTGGAGCAGAACTTTGATGATAAAAGTATTTTCTAGTTTCATTTGTGTATTTACAAAAATGTACATGCAGCCTGCTTGTCTAGGACAGAGATGGTCACAAACTGTCCATAGGCAATTCCCTCCTGGAGAAACCTGAGCTGCAGCACCATACTCAGCAAGAAGTAGCCCTCTTGGCAGAGCTCAGTTCTCTCCAAGAGACCATACTTGGAGACTGCTCAGAAGCTTCAACTGGCAGTGGGTAGCTGCCACTTCAGTGGTGTAAGCTACAAAAATGTATTACAACATATCACTACCAGAGGCGGTCGATTCCTGTTCAGTTCTCAGATGCAAATCATACTCTGGGGGGAATTCTGTGCCAAAAAAGTAAAAATTCTGTGCACAATATTTTAAAATTCTTCATATCTTATTTGTCAACACAAATAACACAATATAATCACATCAATTATTTTGGTAATTTATTTCAAAATATTGTCAGCAAGTATTGTTACAGACAACAAACAAGATTCAGGAAATGTTTTTTGACAAATAGATTCCTTACTAGGCATATTAATATAGAACTCTGAGTAATAATTCATTTAAACTACAATATAGAAACGTATTTCCCACTCCCCTCAGAAGCAGTGAAAAGACTTGGGTGAGTCAGGGGTAATGGAGGAGCTGAGGGAGAGGGACGTAATTGCTGGACAGGAGCCTGGGAGTGAACCTGGAGGGTTGTTGAGTATGGGTGGCAGAAGTATGGAACAGGGTTTTTTTTGAGGGAGAGGGATTGTTAGGGAGCTGCAGAGCCTCCCTCATGCAGACCCCTGTTGACTTCTAGCCTATGCCATTCATTCAGGGATATCTGCCTCTGTCTCAATGTGTCCCTGAACCCCCCCATCCCCTTCCTGTCCCCACGTCTCTGCATCCCCATTCAGCCCCTGGATCAATGCTATCACCCCATTAGCTCCTGTGCCCACACCCCAGTCTGTCTTCTCCACTAGCCCTTCTGAACCCCAGTCTATGTGACCCCCCAGCAGCCCTGTGTGCCCCACGCTGTCTGTCCCCCCCATAACCCATGTCTAGGGCACTCTGAGGAAAGCAGCCTGTGCCCCCTTTCTCTCTGTGGCTGGTTGTTCTGGCCTTATGCCAGCTGCCCTCTGTTCTGGTGCCACAGCAGCCATGGTGGGTGAAACGTGTAACTGTGGGGGACATGAATTGTGCTCATGTGCAGTGGCTCAAAATTCCCCGAGGAGTAAAATCAACGTGAACATAAGAATGGCCACACTGGGGCAGACCAATGGTCCATCTAGCCCACTATCCTGTCTTCTGATAGGGGCCAGTGCTGGATGCTTCGGCGGGAATTAACAGAACAGGCAATCATTGAGTGATCCCTCCCCTGTCATCCAGTCCCAGTTTCTGTAAGTCAGAGGCTTAGGACACCCAGAGTATGGAGTTGCGTCCCTGACCATCTTGGCTAATAGCCATTGATGGACCTATCCTCTGTAAACTTATCTAATTCTTTTTTGAAACCAGTTGGACTTCTGGCCTTCACAACATCTCCTGGCAATGAGTTCCACAAGGTGACTATGCATTGTGTGAAGCAGTACTTCCTTATGCTTGTTTTAAATATGCTGCCTATTAATTTCATTAAGTGACCACTGATTCTTGTATAATGGGAAGGCATAAATAACATTTTCTTATTCACTTTCTTCACATCATTCATGATTTTATAAACCTCTATCGTATCACCCCCTTAGTAATCTCTTTTCTAAGATGTCCAGTCCCAGTCTTTTTAATTTCCGTTCATATGGATGCAGTTCTATATCCCTAATAATGTATGTAGCCCTTCTCTGTACCTTTTCCAGTTCTAATATAGTTTTTTAGATGGAGTGACCATGCAATATTCAAAGTGTGGGCATACCATGGATATATAGAGTGGCATGATGATATCTTCTGTCTTATTATCTATCCCTTTCCTAATGGTTCGTAGCATTCTGTTAACTTTTTTGACTGCCACTGCACACTGAATGGATGTTTTCAGATAACTATCCACAATGACTCCAAGATCTCTGTGAATTGCAGACTCAGGGGTCCACCACTGAGACTATCCTAAGCTCTAGACCCCCTACAATTTCAGTCTCGAGATGGTTAACTCAAGCACCTCAGCTGATTTCAACTATCATGGTAATACATGGGAGGAAAGGTGATCTCCTGTGGATCATGGACCACACTATATAGGTCTTTAAAGAAAAAACTCACTACATTCTTTGAGAGGATCAATAAACATGTGCACATGTGTGGTAAACTCACCATTTACCCCCTTTTCCAGATCATTTATGAATGTGTTGAACAGTAGTAGTCCCCGTACAAATCCCTGGGGGACACCACTATTTATCTCTCTCCACTCTGAACACTGACCATTTATTCTTACCCTGTTTTCCTATCTTTTAACTAGTTGCTGATCCATGAGAGGACCTTCCCTCATATCCCATGACAGCTTACTTTGCTTAAGAGCCTTTGGTGAAGGACCTTGTCAAAGGCTTTCTGAAAGTCCAAGTACAATATATCCATTGGATCACTCTTGTGCACATGTAATTTTCAAAAGCACTGATCACCCACAGCTTCCATTGACTTCAGTGAGAGCTATAAGGTACTCAGCCCTTTTGAAATTAGGTAATTAAGGCACAGTGCAAGCAAGACCCACCTCTTTTCACAGACTTTTGCAAGAACAATGTGGAGCCCAGAAGCTAATTATATTGAGAAGTCTTTTCTTCCTATTAGGCTGTTTGGTTTAAAGACAATTGTTCTGTTAAATTTTGTATATGCACCTAGAGGCCTTGGAAATCAGTGAAATTTATAAATAAACAAACAGATAAGTCACCTCTTAAAGCTGCATTTGCAAGAATGTCTAGATGCATTTGTCAAACGTATTTTCTCACAAACGCAAGTTGGCTCATTTACGTTATGGAGAATTTTTCTCATCATCAAATAGTTTCACTTAGCATTTCTATCAGGTTTAATTCTCCTCATGTATCTTCATTTTCAGGGGTGGCTCCAGGCCCCAGCACACCAAGCGTGTGCTTGGGGCGGCAAGCCGAGGGGGGCGCTCTGCCGGCGCCGTGAGGGCGGCAGACAGGCTGCCTCCAGCAACTTGCCTGCGGAGGGTCCACTGATCCCGCGGCTTCGGCGGACCTCCCACAGGCGTACCTTTGGAGGGTCCACTGGTCCCGCGGCTTCGGCGGGAGGTCCGTGGGACCAGCGGACCCTCCACAGGCAAACCGCCGGAGGCAACCTGCCTGTCGTGCTTGGGGTGAAAAAATCCCTAGAGCTGTGCCTGTTCATTTTTAGATCATTCATAAGTAGAATTGAGAGTGCTGGAAATGATGAGTTCCAAAATCAGCTTTCTTTGAATTTTGAAGGTGTTATTCTCTGCTCATATTGCAAATCAGGAGTAACTCCACTGAAGTCAATAATATTAGACTGGTGGTAAAACCAGTGTAAATAAGTGGAATATCAGGCCCTGAACGTTTAGTTGCAGACAGCTCTGATGGAAACTGGAAACTTTCAGCATTGCTTGTATGTTATATTTCTGGGCTGGTGGAAGATAAGCTAGAGTATTTGCCATTCTTCTTATCTTGAATGCTGTATCAAGCTACCAGTCAGGTCTTCTTAATCTTGTAAACTTTCTAGTTCCCACCATTTTATCATTAGCTTATTGGTAATTTGGTACTTATATCCTGAAATTGACGTTGCCACGCATCAATTTATCAAATGCAAATATCATGGGACTTTGCTAATGAAAAGGTCACTTCTTCACCTTGAAAATAAATGTGAGATTAAGAGGATAAACCTAGAGACACTAAATTCCAGATGTGAAGCACCTGTTTCTACTTGTAGACATTGGGAAGATAATTCTGCCAGTTGGATAACTGGGAGCAGTTATAGTTGCTAAAGGAACTTCAGAGCAATTCTGCTTCTCTGGCAGAACTTGTACACCAGTGTCACCTCTGATCCCACACAAACTTTCAAAGACCTGGCTTTGCTCATCCTATCTTCACATTAAGGTCAAGAGTCCATAACATTTTTGATCCCACAAAGTCAATCATTCAGAAAGAGTAAAAGAAAAAAAATGACGAGTTGTTTTTGATCTCATAAGAAGTAGGTGTGTGAAGTATTTGAATCTCATAGTTGTAATCTTGACTTCAAGGCTGCCAGTTGTTCTGTTTCAGAAAGAAAGTCCTTGCAAGATGCTTGAATGCTCCCTATGAACGAAACATTAAAAGATACATTCCCATATAACAGATCATGCTGTAATATTGGCAAATGTGCACTTATTAAAATAGAACTCTCCAATATACAAATTCATTTGTCATTCTTGAATACACTATGATGCCTTTAAAGAAATATATTCTGCATCTGCATCAGGTAATGAAACATATTAGAAACAAACAGGTATATATCTAATTATAACTGACATTGAAAAGATATAGTAACACTATGCCTTATTAGCTGTGGCAAAGCAGTATTTTACAGATGAAAATAACACGAGTATATTACAGTTTGCATAGTGTTTCATTGTTATTGAAAAACATTACTGTATTACAGTTTGTATATTATTTCACTTGTGTTAAAAATGTATGGTCAAGAATCAAACTTGAAATGTCCCTTTTGAACCTGAGACCTCTTGGGAATGTGATACTCAGTATGTAGTAAATTTTGCCAATGTTCACTTAACAAAAGATTAAACTCTGGTCCAGGAGAATTTAAGAGTTCCTTAGTATATGTTTTCCAGTGTTACTGAGCCCAGGTTTTCTGGTTGAAAATGCTTTTTTTAAGGAATTTCACAGAGTTCTGAGCTGAGGTGTTGATTGAATAATATTTGAATATTAAGAAAGTCTACTGAATTATACCTTTGACTGTGGTGATTGTTGCCTGAATTTTTGAAGTCTTTTCTGTGTACTGCCTCTTTATGTTTCTAAAAACTATGTCTGTCTGCAAAGACGGCAGCCATTTTGTTCACTGAATTTCTGTTCTCCGTTATGGGAATGGCAGCGTCATTTTGCTCTGGCAAATGTTTCTTTTGGTGGTGCTGGAAGTGACTGCTCTTTTCCTTAGTCTGAAATAAGTCAGTTTAGACTGAAAGTATATGTTTATTTAATTTGTATATAGTGAAGTAATGCTTAATCTCTGAAATGTTTAGGAATCAAAGTCATGGCTGATCCTGAACCAAACACAAGAGCATTATTTCAGAATTATAGATATTTATTTGTATATCTGTAAAACTAACAGTCTCTCTTGACCTGACAGTCCTTGATTTAGCAACCATGAAAAAATCTAAAATGCCTTGAAATGATCTTCAAGCAATTTTTTAAAATTAGGATTCTGTATTACTATCACATAACTTTTCCTCAGAAAATGTTTTTTAAAAAAACAGGTGTTGAAGATCAAACGCATTCTATTGGCATTAACTTTTCAGAAATGCTTTAGTGTTCCTATTTTCATTATCACAGAAGAAAGTTCTTCTAATTCATTCTTTAGCTATAGATGGCTTGTTACTGTGGTCTTGTGGTTATTGATATTATGACAGTAATATTTTCCAACAGCAGATTTCAACAGAGAAAGTGTGAAGAAAGCATTTGAATACAGTAACTCCTCACTTGACGTTGTACCAGTTAACGTTGTTTTCTCATGTTGCTGATCAATTAGAGAACATGCTCGTTTAAAGTTGTGCAATGCTCCCTTATAACGTCGTTTGGCAGCTGCCTGCTTTGTCCACAGCTTTCAGGATTGTCTGGAAGAGCAGCCCCTCCTTGTGTGATTAGAACCGGGGTGGGCCAGCGGCCCCTCCCGCATCAGCTCCCCTAAATTCCCTGTAAGGTATGTGGCTTGGCAGACCTCTGTGCTGAGGCAGGACCAAGTAAACCTAGACCAGGGATTGGCAACCCCTGGCACACAGCCTGTCAGGGAAATCCACTGGTGGGCCAGGATGGTTTGTTTACCTGCAGCATCTGCAGGTTCGGCTGATCGCGGCTCCCACTGGCCGTGGTTCACCATTCCAGGCCAATGGGGGCTGTGGGAAGCGCTGTGGGACGAGGGATGTGTTGGCTGTTGCTTCCCATAGCCCCCATTGGCCTGGAATGTTATGTGCACCCCAGATCTTTTTCAGCAGTACTACAGCCTAGCTAGTTATTCCCCATTTTGTAGTTAGGAAGAAAAAATCAAATGCACAAGTGTAGTACGTTGTACTTGTATTTACTGAATTTCATCTTGTTGATTTCAGACCAACTCTCCCATTTTTCAAGGTAATTTTGAATTCTAATCCTATCCTCCTTCGTCTGCCTCTTGCTCTTAATGTGTCTATAGAACCTCTGCTTACTGCCTTTATGTCCCTTACTATGTGTAACTCATTTTGTGCCTTAGCCTTTCTGATTTTGTCCTTATATTCTTGTGCTGTTCTTTTGTACTTATCCTTTGCAATCTGTCCATGTTTTCACCTTTTGTAGGATTCCCTTTTGATCTGCAGGTCATTAAAGAGCTCCTGATGGAGCCATATTGGCCTCTTACTATTCTTCCTATCTTTCCTTCATCTCAACATAGTTTGCTGCTGTTCCTTTAATATCATTTCTTTGATAAACTGCCAGCTCTCCGGAACTCCTTTTTCCCTTAGATTTTCTTCCCATGAGACCTTACCTACCAGTTCTGAGTTTAATATCTGCTTTTTTGAAGTCCATTGTCCTTGTTCTGCTGCTCTCACAGTTTCCTTAATCTATCATTTCATAATCACTTTTACTCAAATTGCCTTTAGATTTGCAGCCAATTCCTCCCTGTAAGTCAGATAGTGGTGCCAGCTCCTCTGTGTCAGCTATGGATAGTACTGCCCTTACATCCTCTTGTAACCAGTGGGCCCCAAATGCTTTTCTCCAGACCATCTTATTCAAAGCCTAAAGAGACTTTACCTCCCCAGCTGCCTGAATGGCCTTTCTGCTCTTCCCCTCCAATGCAGGGCTATTGCTGGGCTTCTGTAATGTGGAGAGCCTTCTATTGACCTCCCACAAAGTAGTGAATCTTGCCCTTTGTGTCTAAGTATTGCCGAGGTCTGAAATCAGTATATATGGTAAGGGATGCACCTTACCATATATACTGCAATACCTAGATATGACAAGAGTAAAGGGGGAGGGGAGTGGAATGGAAGGCTTAATTCAGAATTTTCCTAAATATTAATATAATTCCAATGCAAAACTGGTCTTTGAAATAGATTTATATCTAAAATGTAAACACAGATAATGTAAGTGTAGACCAGTGATTATATAAAACCACACAGGAAATGCAAGAATAAGAATAGGTTTTTAATGATCTGTTTACTCTACTGCATGTTTAATTACATTGATTATTTCAAAAACAGTAACAGTGCTTAGCACTTTTATAGCATTTTACATTTTTTGAAGTGCTGTACAAACATTTGTCACTCATTAATCATTGCTGGGTAGTAAAACTGTGATATGAATAGTTACTGCATCACTGGCCCTTACAAGTAGAGCAAGAACAAGGGCAAGATTTGAGAGCAATTTGTGTGTGATTAAACATAATCTGTGTGGCGTTTGGCAAAAGACTGGAAACAAGTTGGCTGGATCTAATAGCATCATGAAAATGGATGAGGACAAACTAAAAGCTTATTTCCCCTCCCCCATAATACATATATATCTATCCAAAAGTTTAATATATAAAAACAAGAAAGTCAGCAGTCCTTCCTGCTCTGAACTCAATATCAAAAAAGGATCTTAAAAGAACAAAATCCATGAAAACAGAACCAGCATTTTGTAAAAAAAATTGAGACACTTGAGTACCTGATGTATTACACATACACAAATATCAGAATAGTACAGTACAAGTGCAAACTAAAGCTTTCTATACTAGAACTTCTGTTTATTCTTCATAATAGTATTTTGCTTTTATAAAGCACCTTTAATCTCAAAGTACTTTTCAAATTTAACGTTCCAGATGATGTCATGATATCCTCTCACACTCAAGATACCCCACTTGGGGAAGGGATCCCTTTTATTAGGAAGAGAAAAGTAACAGTAATGGGGGATTTGATTATTAGAAATAGATAGTTGGGTTTGTGATGACTGGGAGAACCACATAGCGAATTGCCTGCTGGGTGCAAAGGTTGTGAACCTCTCAAGACATTTAGACAGACTTTGTGCAGTGCTGGGGTGGAGCTTGTGGTATATGTAGCTACCATGACATAGCAAAGGTTAGGACAAAGGTCCTGGAAGCCAAATTTAGGTAAGAAATTAAAGTCCATTCTCTGAAATGTTTCCAGTTCCACCTGCAGGGCTAGACAGGCAGAACTGCAGAGTCTCAATGCACAGATGAAATGACGTGTTCAAAGGAGGGATTTAAGCTTATTAGGAACTGAGGAACCTTCTGAAAGGGAGGAGCCTGGAAAGATGGACTCCATCTAAACCAGAACAGAACCAGATTGCTGGCATGTAAAATTAAAAAGGGATAAGACTGTACAAACCTTGGCTGTTTATTGTAGGGTCCCTCAGTTGGAACCCAGTGTAGAGGGTGGGCCTGGGTTCTCCTACCAGCCACTGGAGACACTAGCCAGACAGCTGGTCAGGAAGGACTTTGATTTCTCTGGAAGGAGAGGACCTTCTCTAATGTCTGCTGATTGTTACAATAATAGGAAGCAAGAGTTAGAGCTGTAGTAAAACTCCAACAGGCCTTGCAGGGAGACAGATTCTCTCTCCAGTGTGGTTTAAATAAAGATTAGCGAGAGAATGAAGCTAAAGTGGCAGAACTGAAGGGGCACAGAGCAGGAGGAATACTGGAGAGAACTGAACTGGGGTGACCTGAGAGCCAGACAAGGGAACTGGAACCAGGACAGGGAATATGCAAAAAGGAAGGAGAGAATTAAAGGGAAAACTGATTTATTGAGAAATTAGAGCAGGTGGAGATCTATGAACAGAGAAAAGTGGAGACAAGGTAGAATTTGAAAGATAAGACCCTAATCCAGAAAAACATTTTAAGCATGTCAGTAGTCTGATTTAGGGAATACTGACATGCTGAAAGTTAAGCCCTTGTTTTATGTACCTTCCTGGATCGGGCCTGAAAGATCATACTGATATGTATAGGAGAGAAGATTAAGAAAAATTTGGGGATGAGGGGAGGTGTATGAACAACAGAGAGACTACAGGAGTATAATGAAGTTACAGAAAAATAAAAGTACAGATTGTTTAAAAAAAAGTTTAAAACAGACAAAATTGTGCACACACAAAAGCCTGAAGAAAAATATACAGAAAGAAATAGTAGGGGAAAGAGAAAGCAAAACACAGGTGATAAAGTAATTTTTGTTTTACTTTACTAAACATTTGTGGGTTTAGTTATGATTAATTCTCAGTCTCAGCTGCCACAACATCTGCCTTCAAACTCCAAGTGTTAAGTAATTATTTGTAAACTAATTAAGTAATGTGATTAACATGGTTCCTAAAAAAGAGGTGCATTTTACAGATTGAAGAAGGCGAGTCACATTTTGACCATTTTCCACACCTTCCCTGGTTAGGATATTTTAGAAATTAGCTGTTAAACAGTTGTTGTGTTGCACCCTGCATGTAGCTTGATGGATGAAGAGATTTCTTTCTGGGTTAAGAACATAAGAATACTGGGTCAGATCAATGGTCCATGTAGCCCAGTATCTTGTCTTTTGAAAGTAGCTGGTGCCAGATCCTTCAGAGGGAATGAACAGAACAGGCTAATTATTGTGTGGTCCATTCTCTGTCATCCAGTCCCAGCTTCTGACAGTCAGAGGTTTGGGGACCCTCAGAGCATAAGGTTGCATCCCTGACCATCTTAGCTAATAGCCATTGATAGATCTATCCTCTGTGAACTTACCTAATTTTTTAAAACAGTGTAACCGGGTGTGCTCACCCCTGCGGCGGGTCCTACTGGTCATCCTCAGGAATTAGCTCAGTCCAGTGTCCAGAGTGCCCTCTGCAGGCCAGTGATCTGCCTTCCAGCTACTAGCCCTGTGTCCCTCCCTGGACCCCGGTGCCCTTTTACATAGGGTGCTGCCCCCTGGCAGTGACCCCTCGTTCTCAGGGTCTCCCCTCCCCTAGCGAACCCCACCCTCTACTCCCACCTTGCCTCAGTGTATGGCTACTGCCAGTCATTGTCTAGCCCCATGCCCTAGGGCAGACTGCAGTACCAGCCACCTCATCACTGACAAGGAGGGTTTGGACCTGCT
This sequence comes from Chelonoidis abingdonii, assembly GCF_003597395.2. Classification (NCBI taxonomy): domain Eukaryota; kingdom Metazoa; phylum Chordata; order Testudines; family Testudinidae; genus Chelonoidis; species Chelonoidis abingdonii. Next base: position 257,466,922 of record NC_133769.1, read on the forward strand.
GCCCTGGCCTACCCCTGGGTTGCCTCCTGCAACACCCAGCACCTCTTGGCCTAAAGCTAGATTGCAGCCTGGGCTCCAGGCAGGAACTCCCCAGCTCCTCTGTCTTCCCCCAGTCCTGCTCCACTGAGGCCTGGTCTACACTACGCTGTTAAACCGATTTTAACAGCGTTAAATCGATTTAACGCTGCATCCACACTACACTGCTCTTTGTATCGATTTAAAAGGCTCTTTACATTGATTTCTGTTCTCCTACAAAACGAGAGGAGTAACGCTAAAATTGATATTACTATATCGGATTAGGGTTAGTGTGGACGCAAATCGACGTTATTGGCCTCATTATTTTACAGTAGCTACCCACAGTGCACCGCTCCAGAAATCGAAGCTAGCCTTGGACCATGGACGCACACCACCGAATTAATGTGCCTAGTATGGACGCGCACAATCGACTTTATAATATCTATTTTATAAAATCGGTTTAAGCTAATTCAAATTTATCCTGTAGTGTAGATGTAGCCTTAGGCACCCAGTCTCCAGCTCCCTGCAGCCAGGTGCATCTCCCTCTGCAGCTAGAGAGAGAGCCTGATTGTGCTCCTGCCTTCTCTGCCTTATATAAGGGCCTGTTGCTCAGTTTGGGGTGTGGCCCCAGCTGCTGCCACTTCCCCCAATCAGCCCAGCCTAAAAGGCTGCTTTCTCCAGCCCCAGCCCTTATCCAGGGCTGTTTTACCCTTTCAGGGCCGGAGCAGTGGTCCACCCTGCTACACGCCTCCCCCCTCAAAACCCCCACTCCAGGGAATCAAGGGGCCTTCTGGCCTGTGCCACCCGGAGGTGTCCCGCCAGCCGCGCCTGCTTCTCCTCACTGTCTCTCAGTTTGGAGGCCAGGACTTCTTTTTCCTGGCGGGCTTTTTGGAGCCCTGCCTGTGCTGCCTGCCGGGCCTGCTCCGCAGCCTCTAACTGCACCTGCAGGTCCTGGTCCCCCAGGCAGTTTTCCTGACCCTTTACACTCAGGGTCTGGGTTCCCACTGTCACCTTGTCCACCCCGACCTGGGTCCCGGCCTCCTGCTGGGCCCAGTCCCTTTGGGTCTCCTTATCAAGGACCTCCCTGGCGATGGTCTGGGTCCCACCCTCTCGCAGGGTCCCCACAGTCCCAGTTGCAGTCTTCACCACCTCCCCTGGGTGGCCCACTGCCCAGTCAGCCACCCCCTCGGCTGCCTCTGGCTGCGTTTCCCTCCCCACTAGGGGGCAATCTTTCCTCAGGTGGCCCAGCTCCCGGCAATGCCAACAGGCTCCCTGCCTCCATGTTGTCCGGACCTCCTGCTCCTTCCCATTGTCCCTCCCTGAGCCAACCCTTCCTGGGTTGCCCTGGGTCGTGTTCCTTGGGGCCAGGCAGTCCCGCCAAAGATGGCCCCACCTTCCATAGACCCAACACGCCCGCTGCCGCCAAGGTTCCCTTACCCAGCGTACTGTCCGAGGGACTGGGTGCTGTCCCAATCCGGGGTGAGGCACCCTGCCCCCAGCCCCATAGGGACAGTCCCGTTTTATGTGCCTGCTCCTGGCACAAAGGTAACAAGTCCTTAGTTCTGCTCCAGGCCTCCTGGCCCTCGGGCCAGGCTCTTTCCTTGGCCATTCCTCCTGAACACATGCCACAGGAGCTTCCACAAGACCCGCTGTTCCTCCACCAGCTGGGCCATCTGTCCTTGAAGGGCCCATTGCACCTCCCACAGTCCTGGTGGGTCCTCAGTCCCCTTCTGCTGGGGTGCTGACTCCAAACCCCACCCATGGACTACACCTGGAGTCTCAGCAAACAAGACCCCAGTGTAACAGGGATCCATCACCCCTTGCCTCATTCTCCACCTTCTCAATATCTAGGCCTTAGTTCCACTGTACTTTTTCTAGCCCCTTGTATCAGGGGCGGACTGCTGGTGCCCGCGTTCTCCACCACGTGTAACCGGGCATGCTCACCCCTACAGCACCTTCTACTGGTCATCCTCAGGAATTAGCTCAGTCCAGTGTCCAGAGCACCCTCTGCAGGCCAGTGATCTGCCTTCCAGCTACTGGCCCTGTGTCCCTCCCTGGACCCTGGTGCCCTTTTACATAGAGTGCTGCCCCCTGGTACTGACCCCTCGTTCTCAGGGTCTCCCCTCCCTAGGGAACCCCCACCCTCTATTCCCACCTTGCCTCAGTGTATGGCTACTGCCAGTCATTGTCTAGCCCCATGCCCTAGGGCAGACTGCAGTATCAGCCACCTCATCACTGACAAGGAGGGTTTGGACCTGCTGCCCTGGCCTACCCCTGGGTTGCCTCCTGCAACCCCCAGCACCTCTTGGCCTAAAGCTAGATTGCAGCCTGGGCTCCAGGCAGGAGCTCCCCAGTTCCTCTGCCTTCCCCTAGCCCTGCTCCACTTAGGCACCCAGTCTCCAGCTCCCCACAGCCAGGTCCAGGTCCATCTCCCTCTACAACTAAAGAGAGAGTCTGATTGTGCTCCTGCCTTCTCTGCCTTATATAAGGGCCTGTTGCTCAGTTTGGGGCATGGCCCCAGTTGCTGCCACTTCCCCCAATCAGCCCAGCCTAAAAGGCTGCTTTCTCCAGCCCCAACCCTTACCCAGGGCTGTTTTAACCCTTTCAGGGCCGGAGCAGTTGTCCACCCTGCTACACACAGTTATACATTTGGCCTTCACAACACCCCCTGGCAAAGAGTTCCATAGGTTGACTATATGTTGTGTGAAGAAGCACTTCCTTCTGTTTTAAACCTCCTGCCTGTCAATTTCATTGGCTGACACCTGGTTCCTGTATTATGTGAAGGGGAAAATAACACTTCCTTATTTACTTTCTCCAGACCATTCATGATTTGGTCGACCTCTAGCATATCCTCCCTTAGTCATCTGTTTTCTGAACTGAACAGTCCCAGTCTTTTAATTTCTGTTCATATGCATGCAGTTCCATACCTCTAATCATTTTGTTGCCCTGTTCTGTACTTTTCCCAATTCTATTACCTTTTGCCAGAAGGGGTAACCAGACCTGCACACAGAATTCAAAGGCTGGACATAACAGATTTATATAGTGGCATGATGATATTTTCTGTATTATTACCCATCCCTTTCCTAATGGTTCCTAGTATTGTTAGCTTTTTTGACTGCTGCTGCTACTGCCTTTACCACACGGGTGGTAAAGGCAGCGGAGCTGCAACGAGCTTGTCCAGAGGCCAGAGCATTTAATCCACCCTGCAAGGCTGATGATTAGGTGTGTGGAAATTCAATCAGAGCCTCATTCTTTTGTCCCTGCTGGGGGCTCCATGTGTGACTGAGCACTCAGCTTGAGGAGACGCGGGCATGCATCCCACTTGCAGAAGCAGGACTGTTTCCATGCATGGCTCTATTTGTTCAGTGCTGTTTGGCACTCCAGGCAGAGGAAGCAGAGAAGGGATATTTGCTGCTCTTCCCAATGGCCTGGGAGGCTGGAACACAGAGCCTTGGAATCCATGAAGGTCAACTCATATGTGGCAGACTGAAAAGGGAACAGATGTTCCTCACTATTAGATTTTTCTGATTGTTTTCACCAGGTTGCTCACAGTAAAGTGCAGCATAAAAACATATTTATTTTTTATTGGGAGTGTATGTAACAGAAAAAGTAGTCACCAGTAGCAATATATGATTTGCTGGGTTAGGACAAAGGTCTTATAATTTCTCTCTCAGCAGACATCACAGGAATTATTAGTAGACACATTAATATCTCACTGGTATTTAGTCCTGGGTTTAAGCATGTAAGTCCCAGTTTTGGCTCCAATGTAATCCACAAAACTCTGGCCAAACTGTGTAGGTGCCTGAACTCACTCAGCACCTATATTTTTCAGGGTAATATTTTCCTAGGGGTCTATGTTTCTGCCTTTGGGTATGTGCATTGCTGCCTCACTCTAGTCCTCTGGACAGCTATCTCCTGCCTAAACCCCTGAGCAATTCACCAACCAGATGAAGACAGGCTATGTCACGTGCAGGACCTGATCCGATAGGCAAGCTCAGAGGCTGCCTACTTGATTGGGTCCCACTCAAAACCCAGCTAGAGAAAGAGTCCACTTTATAACTTTTAGCCCAATTGTTAGAGGACTCACCTGGGATGTGGGACATCCAGTTTCAATTCCCCTCTCTGCCTGAAGAGGGGAAGAGGCTTTCAACATGGTCTCCCACCTTTCAAGAGATGCTCTAATCACTGAGCTATGGGTTATTCTGATGTAGGGCTCCCTTAGGCCAGGTCTACACTACGCACGAAAATTGATTTTAGATACGCAATTTCAGCTACGAGAATAGCGTAGCTGAAATCGAATATCTAAAATCGATTTACTCACCCGTCTTCACCGCGCGGGATCGATGTCCGCGGCTC